>NC_088881.1:14132728-14270372 GCF_032884065.1 Artemia franciscana
CCCTGAATCACAAAAGCCACATAATAAATAGTTGAAATTACTAAAGATACTTCAGCGTAAAGAGCGAGGTATTAGGAGAAGGTGAGCTCCTCATATGGGTAATAATTTCTGTTCGTTTTAAGTTTTAATGCTGCTGCTTACTTCCACTTTTTCATATTTATTTTTTCCTTGTTTTTTTTTTTAAGCAATGCTAGTAAATCCTGCGCTCCCTTCATGGAAATTTTCTTCCCCCATGACAAATTCCTCGATGGAAAGTTCCCCCAGCATATCCCCCTCTTCTCAACCCCTGCCTCCAACCAAACAATCCTCCTGAAAACGCCTGTACACTTCCCAATAACCATTACTATATGCAAGCACTGGTCAAAGTTTTGAACTTGTAACCCCTCCCACGGGGACTCTGGGGGAATAAGTCGTCCCCAAAGACATAGTTACAAGGTTTTTCGACTATGCTGAGTAAAATGGCTATCCGTTGACTTTGAGAAAATAATTAGCGTGGGAGGGGGCCTAGGTGCCCTCCAATTTTTTTGGTCACTTAAAAAGGGCACTAGAACTTTTCATTTCCGTTAGAATGAGCCCTCCCGCAACATTCTAGGACAACGGGGTCGATACGATCACCCCTGAAAAAAAAAAAAAAAAACAACAAATAAACACGCATCCGTGATCTGCCTTCTGGCAAAAAATATAAAATTCCACATTTTTGTAGATAGGAGCTTGAAACTTCTACAGTAGGGTTCTCTAATACGCTGAATCTGATGGTGTAATTTTCGTTAAGATTCAATGTCTTTTAGGGGGTGTTTCCCCCTATTTTCTAAAATAACGCAAATTTTCTCAGGCTCGTAACTTTTGATGAGTAAAACTAAACCTGATGAAACTTATATATTTAAAATCAGCATTAAAATGCGATTCTTTTGATGTAGCTATTGGTAACAAAATTCCATTTTCTAGAGTTTTGGTTACTATTGAGCCGGGTCGCTCCTTACTAGTTCGTTACCACGAACGGATGTTCAAGTTAAGATTTGGGATTTGCCTCCTTTTAACGCGATTCTTAACGACATTTCTGCGTTCTGGGTACATAATTCTAAGTTGTAATTTCAAAACAAAAGTATTATATTTTCATCCAAATTTTTGTTTTATTTCATTAGCTTTATCAAAAGTTTGGGTTATATGTTTGCACGTAAGGAGGGGGGTAGGGGTAAAGCATAGCATATATTAGATATAGCAATGGTTAGTTTACACATTTAATATATGCTATGCTTTACCCCTTCCCCCCCTAATGTAGCATTAATCGAACTTCACTTCCCGAGTGTCTATTATATAACCGATAAGTACCGTATGTTTTCTATGCTTCAAAATATTGTTTTACTAGCTAATGATATTACATCAACAGTCTGTTTTGCATACAAACCCAGAGGACATTGCCCGTCATGAATCAAGCCAGAAATCTCGATTATTCCTTAATTCTGTAATTTACCTTAGTTCTACCCTAGGATGGAAGGATGAGCAAGTGAAATCTATCAGCAAGTGAAAATGTCATCATTTTTGTTTACATTCCTCAAAATGGCTTATGCCATGCTTGTTTTTAATTTAAACCAGAAAGGTTTGAATTAAAATCGAGCCATGGCTAATTGGAGAAAGAGCCAAGACAGATAGTCTGAGTGAGAGGCAAAGCTCCCATAAGCCTTTATCAGGATTGTATAAAAATGATACTTCGTATAGTCGAATAGTCTGAGCGATTTTTGTACTGTCTAACGGCTTTCTGTGACTAAAATAAAATTTGTTTTTTTTTTGTTTGATTTTTTTAAGAGAATTAAAATTGCATACCAAAATTTGCCAATATAGTGGTCGATAAAAGAATATGGAATGCCTTATAGATTAGTCTGTTATTTTCTGTAGGTTACATAAACCGCAAATTTTGTACAACATTGTAAACATAGGGGAAAACCATCCTTCGGTTTGTTTGCACTAGTTTTACGATACATATGGGATACGATTCGAAGCAACAACTTTTTTTCGTTTTTAGTTTAAACTCCAATCTTTAGTTTTATATGAGTCTTTTTTTAATGTAACGTAACAGCTGAGATACATAGCAAATAGCTAATCGAAAAACTGTGACGTAATGCTACAGAGTGACAATCAGGGTTGCCGGTTGGATACATTCCCATGCACTGGGACACAGTGACCAAACGGCCAAAAAATGACACAATTTACAAATTTGGGACATAGAAGGGTAAGAAAGAGGAGCACATTTTGTAAAAGCATGAAATAAAACATAACATTTCACAGCTGGATATATATTTTCGTAAAAAAAAATGTAACTTTCTTTTAGAAAAAGGCAATGCTTTTTCTTTCTTTTTTTGCATATAGATTTTGCCAGATACAAGAGGATTTTCTCCAAGTAAAGAAATTTAAATGTTTATATGGATTTCATAGTACACCAACTCATTTTGACTGAATATTTTCTGCTCTGATATAGGTTAAAAAAGCATGTTTTGGTCAATAAAACGACTGTTAAAAGAATATCCTCTAGTTTTTGAGATTTCAAGATGGCCACAATTTAGCTAAAAATGACATCTTTTTGGATGCTCAGGGGACATATTCATGAATTAATAAGTTGGCAACACTGGTAACAGTACAACTTCTACGGATAATTGAAATTCGACTAGTCCATAGCAAAGATAATATACAGTAACAAAAAGTCCTATACTCTCCATTGAAAATTTCTAACTCAGATCTAAAACCACAAGATACATGAAGTGTTTGGGGTAATGATTAGCGTGGGGAGGGTGAGGGGGTGCCCTTCAATCACCTTCAACTATCTGAAAGGGAACTAGTCCTGTCAATTTCCGAGAGAATGGACTCCTTTTGAAGTTTCTACAACTTCTCCTATTCAAACTACCCAAAAAAAACAAGTAGCAACTGAAACTATGGCTCTGACGTATATGCTCAGACCCTAATTACCCGCTATGAAATGTGTGTCATGTTTGGAAAAAAATTTCGCTATTGGTATATACTTATACTGTGGACTAGTCAGTTGGTTTCGGGATACTTAATAGAAAATTCCTTTTTTCATTCATTTCTTATTATTATTATTGGCCTCATCCAATTGGTTTCTTTTAATATTTTTTCTTGGTAAATAAAAGGAGCATCTTGCATTAATCCAAATGCTTAACAAGAAAAACAAGAGCTAAGAGCTCATATGGCACTTGTGACGAGGCAAGAAGAGCTAAGAGCCAAGAGATCATATGGTATGAGCTCTAGCAAAATTCTATAAATCAATAGATTGATTTAAAAAGGAAAATATGAGGCTTAATGCCGGTCAAGTTTTAAAATAAGAGCTCTTAGTCACAAAGTCCTTCTAAATATCAAAATTCATTAAGATCCGATCACCCACTCGTAAGTTATAAATACCTAATTTTTTCTAATTTTTCCTCTCCCTTTTGCCCCCCAGATGGTCGAATCTGGGAAAACAATTTTATCAAGTCAAATTGTGAAGCTCCCTAACACGCCTACCAATTTTCATCGTTTTAGCTCGTCCAGAAGCACCAAACTCGCCAAATCACTGAACCCCTCCCCTCAACTCCCCCAAAGAGAGCGAATCCAGTATGGTTCAGTCAATCACGTATCAAGGACATTTGTTTATTCTATCCACCAAGCTTCATCCCGATTCCTACACTCCAAGTGTTTTCCCAAGATTTCCCCCTCCAACTCCCCCCAATGTCAAAAGATCTGGTCGGGATTTGAAATAAGAGCTCTGAGACATGAATTCCTTCTAAATATCAAATTTCATTATGATCCGATCACCTTTTCGTAAAATAAAAATACCCCAATTTTCACGTTTTCCAAGAATTCCGGTTTCCCCCTCCAACTTCCCCGAATGTCACAGGATCTGATCGGTATTCAAAATTAGAGCTTTAAAGCGCAAGATCCTTCTAAATATCACCACCAAAGAGAGCAGATCCGGTCCAGTTATGTCAGTCATGTATCTTAGACAGGTTTTGATTCTTCCCATCCAGTTTCATCCTGATCTCACCTCTTAAATATTTTCTAAGATTTCTGGTTCCCCTCAACTACCCCCCCTCCAATTACGCTGGATCCGGTTGAGATTTAAAATAAGAGATCTGAGTTACGAGATCCTTCTAAATATGAAGTTTCATGAAGATCCGATCACTCCTTCCTAAGTTAAAAATACGTCATTTTTTCTTATTTTTCAGAATTACCCCCCCCCCCCCGCAATTGAGCGGATCCGTTCCAATTATGTAAATCACGAATGCAAGACTTCTGCTTATTTTTCCAATCAAGTTTCATCCCAATCCCTCCAATCTAAGCCTTTTCCATCATTTTAGGTTTCCCCACCCCAAACTTCCCCCAATGTCACCAGATCTGATCAGGATTTAAAATAAGAGCTTTGAGACACGATATCCTTCTAATATCAAATTTCATGGAGATCCATCACCCGTTCGTAAGTTAAAAATACCTTTTTTCTAATTTTTCAAAATTAACCCTCCCCCCCCCAACTACCCCAAAGAGAGCGGATCCGTTCTGGTTATGTCAATCAAGTATCTAGGACTCGTGTTTTTCCCCACCAAGTTTCATCCCGATCCCTCCACTCTAAGTGTTTTCCAAATTTTAGGTTTCCCCCTCCCAACTCCCCCCCCCCAATGTCACCAGATCCGGTCGGGTTTAAAATATGAGCTCTGAGCCACGATATCCTTCTAAATATCAAATTTCATTGAGATCCGATCACCCGTTCGTTAGTTAAAAATACCTCATTGTTTTTAATTTATCAGAAATACCCCCCCCCCCCCAACTACCCCAAAGAGAGCGGATCCGTTCCGTTTATGTCAATCATCTATCTAGGACTTGTGTTTATTTTTCCCACCATGTTTCATCCCGATCCCTCCACTCTAAGTGTTTTCCAAGTTTTAGGTTTCAAACTCCCAACTCCCCGCCCCCGCCCCCATCACCAGATCCGGTCGGGATTTAAAATAAGAGCTCTAAGACACGATATCCTTCTAAACATCAAATTTCATTGAGATACGATCACCCGTTCGTAAGTTGAAAATACCTCATTTTTCTACTTTTTAAGAATTACTCCCCCCCCCCCATCTACCCCAAAGAGAACGAATCAGTTCCGATTATGTCAATCATGTATCTGGGACTTGCGCTTATTTTTCCCATCAAGTTTCATCCCGATCCCTCCACTCTAAGTGTTTTCCAAGATTTTAGGTTTCCCCCTCCAACTCCCCCCAATGTCATCAGACCCGGTCGGGATTTAAAATAAGAGCTCTGAGACACAATATCATTCCAAACATCAAATTTCATTAAGATCCAATCACCCGCTCATAAGTTAAAAATACTTCATTTTTTCTATTTTTTTCCGAATTAACCGGGCCCCCACTCCCCCCCCCCCAGATGGCCAAATCGGGAAAACGACTATTTCTAATTTAATCAGGTCCGGTCCCTGATACGCTTGCGAAATTTCATCGTCCTAGCTTACCTGGAAGTGCCTAAAGTAGCAAAACCGGGACTTTAGGCTTTCTCCCTCCAACTGCCCCCAATGTCATCAGATCCTGTCGGGATTTAAAATAATAGCTCTGAGACACAATATCATTCCAAACATCAAATTTCATTAAGATCCAATTACCCGCTCATAAGTTAAAAATACTTCATTTTTTCTATTTTTTTGCGAATTAACCGGGCCCCCACTCCCTCCCAGATGGTCAAATCGGGAAAACGATTATTTCTAATTTAATCTGGTCCGGTAGCTGATACGCTTGCCAAATTTCATCGTCATAGCTTGCCTGGAAGTGCCCAAAGTAGCAAAACCGGGACCGACAGAATTGGCGATTTTTATATGTCACTTGGTTAATACCAAGTGCCATAAAAATCCTTGGCATCAACAACGTTGAATAACACTAAAACTTATTTTATAATAAAGCATACATTTTACGGTATTTTGACCTGAAGTATATGACAAACAGTAAATTTTAAATTAGGACCCTCATCTGCGTTTATTAGCGCATCTGCCCCCCTCCCCCACCTAAGAAAATGTTCACATCTCCTGTGAAAAATTGTGAGCACTAACGACGTTCTGACACGATGAAACTATGTATAGTAATGATTGTAGACATTGAGACATTGATTGACGTGTGGCAAGAGAGCTAAAAGACAAAAACCTAAATATGAATCATTAGTGAAAATACTTGATATTGTCTGTAAATTATCTGAAGTTCATAAAACTTAGACAAGACCACTGGGGAAATAAAAGTTAGGGCTCTTAAGCATGCACCAGAAATAAAAACTGTACAAACCAACTTCTGAGCTTTTGCTAAGAAAGTTGCTATCTTTTACTGTTACATTAAGATTTGCTTGTAAGGTACTATTTGTAACTTGAGAGGTAGCTTTTAGTTTTTGAATTATGCCACAGACCGCTAGTCAATTCTTTTGTAATAAACTTTTTAATTTGGACTTCATAATTTCTGAGCTAAAGTGAGCCTTCTCGTTTGAAAGGTCTTGCTTTTCAGACTTAGACACCGTAATCAACTAAGAAGTACCTTCGTGATAGGCAGGGTGGGTTTAAGGCATATCTTCGCCTTACAAGTCGAAAGTTGCACTAAATACAGGGGGAAAGGGAAGGTTCGAAAATATAAATAGGAGAGCCGATTTTCACTGGTCCCCTTATGATGGATCCTTTATTCGCCCCTGGCAATACACAACCAGGCCCCTAAAATATGTTTTGTCTATAGGCGTAGGTACCAATCGCATTAGTACGCACCATAACTGTTACAGCGGTCGTAAACTTTACATACCTTAGCTTCTGGAGTAGGCTCTTCAACGACTATTCCAGTTTCATCTGCAATAAACTTCACAAAGGCCTCAAGGGTCCTTTTCTCTTTGTAATCCACAACCTACAAAGTTAGCAAAACAAAAAATACATGCAATTAGTTAGCACAACTCTACATAAGCATAGCTCATAGAAAGATTTAGGGCTTGACTATGGGTTTACTATTGATCATACATAGGGTATACCTTCTGTGTATCTACCAAAAAAATCACTGCTGAGATCAGATATTAATAACACCATTTATCACAATTCACAATCAGAAACTTATAAAGCAAATATATCAATATGGTACACAATTATGCAATAATGGATTTCTTTAAGTTACTTATCTCAAATATCCCAGCAAAAGCTGGTGACTTCTATCTAGTTATTTTAGAGCAAACTCCAAATAAAAGTGGGTAAGCAAAATCTTAATCAACCATTTCCTCTTCTTTTTTCCCTACAATAATTAGGTCCCCGTTATAAAAGAAAATGACAATCTCAAAAAAGAAAAGTACTGTTTCATAGTTTGAAACGAAACAGAAATTTGGATGATTTGACATAGAAATTGCATCTATCTTCAATTTGAACTGACAGTGATCTCTTAGACGGAATAAAGGAAAGAAGTATAATGATCGCTTAACGTAGGGCTAGTTAATGTTTAGTTATATAGTAGCTTCCAGCCCGAACCAACTTATTATTGAATAAGTTATAGGGTTTAGATACACTACAAAAATTGGAACTCAAAACAACCATAAGTTAAAGAAAAGAATACAATTGGTTCATTTTTTAGGATAACAAAGGATACTTCAAAGAAGGTAACAATTAAATTCTGATCAAAAATAAACTTTCAAAATTCTTGAAAAAGCTTGATATACCCTTATGTATAGTCTATGTAGCATACCCATAACCAACTTCTTCTGGGTTAGGCAAAGACAAAGCTAATGTATCTACAAAAATGCTGAAGACTGAGAGCTACAGATAAAATTTTTCATGCAGTTCAATACCTCGTCAGGAGCAGCCTGTCCGTATACTCCACCAGTTTCAATAAATTTGGACATCCCTTCTAAGGTGCGTTCACCATTGTATTCCACAACCTGAATGGCAAAGATTTCTTTAAACTCGAAAATGTAATTGAACTTGACAAGCATGCAGCGTCACTACCTCTAGCAATAAATAGCTAGTTCCAGTTATACCCCCCCCCCTTTTTTTTGAATTTATTTTTAACTTGAATGTCTTTTTCGAAGTCATCCGGAAGCTTTAGAAAGGCTCGCTGACTTAAAAAAAGAGAAGAACTTAAATAATTTATCGTTTTTAGGTACAACTTTCTTTCAAGTAATTTTTGGATGATCTGTCAAGTAATTTTCTTCAGAGATTGGTGACAAGCCTTTGAGAAGAACATGAAGCGAGGCCTTCTGACCAGTTAAGAAAAGAAAAGAAAGAAAATACGAAAAAACAGGCTATCTTCTTATACAAGAAGAAAGCAGATGTAAAGTGAACTATCAAAATAAGAGAAGGCGTTCCCAAACTGAGGTCGTCCCATAATCCGAGTTTTGGAGAGGTAGTGGTATGCAGTGAGGTTTGCAGTTCAACGTTTTCTCATTTTCATTTTCGTTTTGTGTGTGTGTGTGTTTATGAGACAAAATTCAGCATTTCAATATATTCAACAGATACATTAAAAAACCCTTAGGCAGGAAGACTATAAATATTTTAAGAAATTTCTCTGAATCCAAGTAGTCTACCCTCAATCCCTAACTTGAATGATTTAATACTCAACTCAGCCCAGTAATAAAGCATCGAACAATTAACATACAAAATTAAAAATTAGAGAAGATTTTAAACCATACAAGACTAAAATAATAGTAATAAAACATTCTGGGACGTCACCCATATACCAGGTGGCCCATATGCCGGTAGTTCTTTACTAAGTTTAGTCATTAGACCTTGAACACCTGTTGAATCTCTGCTATAAGCAGTGAGCATATGGCTTTAATGGAAAAGTCTACTAAAGTAAATTGTTCGAGATGGATGTCGCGGAACAAAGTTGTTTTGAAAATACTCAATTCAAGGCATTTCCTCCTTCAGGTAATAAACGAATATTTTAAGCCTACGTTACGGCTTTTCATGTGGAAAAGAAGAAACACAAGGAGAGAAATGCCACTCTGAGCCTAGTGCATATAATGGAGACAGCAGGCATTAACGTCCGTCCAATCTTGCAATTTACGAGTTGGAGTGGTCTTAGTCTTAGGTGGCTAAAAACACTACCCTACTAGCCCTATTGAAACTAAAACAGAGAAAAAATGCATTTTTTTTTTTAATATATAGATTTGAGCACATATCAACTTTAAAAAAAAACATTCGTTGATTCATATAAAATTTGTAAATAATCATTCATTGAAATAAAGGAAGGAAAGTGAAAAAGAAGACAGATAGGGATATAAAAGAATTGAAAGGAATGAATACAGCACTATTCATTATCTTGACACAGTTCACAATGATTTCTTCTCATAAACAAATCTAAATAATAACATGTTGGTTGCCAAAAGCACATAACCAAATACCTGAAGCGTCAAAACCAACATAGTTTATTGTCCAACTAATTAAAGGAGCCTGGAGAAACGTTAAAAATAGAACGTGACACCTTTTTGCGACTTATTATTTAAATCTTATTTATAGATTTTTCAAGTTACAAGCGAAAAATAAAATAAAAGCCACAGCTAAAAATATAAAAAAAACTACTCATGTGCTAAAATTGTACTTATAATGTAATTTTTTCGGTCTTTCAACCATATTTTAGGAATACAAATCGATAAAGACACTATATCTGTCTCTTCTGCCAAAAAAAAAATATAATAAAAAATTAAAATACCGAATCTCAAGACGTTTACGACCTCCCCATCAGTTTTTACATATTTCAAGTAATATAGTTCATGTAAATCTGGAACGTTATCGTTTACCGAATTAACCCCCTTCCCCTTTACCTAAGATAGATTCCTATACTATATCAGTTTTCAACAAAAAAACAAACTAGGAATACGAGAGAAAAGAGAATAAAAACTATTAAAAAACCCAAAAAAGTGACATTTTTCAGCCAGTAGAAAGACCGAAATGCCAAACTGGACACACAAACTACAGTATTGGCCGAAAAAAGAGCAATAAAGTTGGAAAAGATCCTTCGAAAGACAAGAAAATTTAACTAGAATTTTAGAAGGAAAACCGAAGGGGAAGCTCGCTTGAGGATGTTTTGAACACGGGCATCCCGCTTCGAGTCGTTAGTAATTGTCCCCCAAATAGTTTAATGCATGTGATAGAGATTTTCGGAAGAGTGAGGTTTGTGAAAGCAGGGGATGATTTTAAAACTGCAATAACTGACAATTTATAAGCGTTAACTTTCATTTTCGACAAAGAAGTGACATCATCAAGTAGTATCATAATTGAGCTTTTAATATTTTGTCGGCAAACCTCAAGTGGAGACATATCGTCCACATACTTCCATCGCTCTGTGTGGTCAGTCCTGTGGCTATTAACCATTATAAGGAATAAAATGGGACTCATCAGAGTTTCCTGGGGGGAAACCACAAAATATAGGAAGGGGATTGGAATAAACATTTTTATATTTAAGCACTTGAAAACGATTTGTTAAAAAGGAGGCAATAATTTTAACAAGAAATGGGCTCACTGGAAACTCCGTCAGCGGTTATTTACAAAAGATATTGTGGTCAATTAGGTTGAACGCTTTCTGGATATCAATTAATAAAAGGTTCAGCCAAAGTATCAGGGTTTTCTAGATTTTTAAGAAAGGTGTCAAGAAAACTAACAAGGTAGTGTGAAATAGATGTCTCCTTCAGGTTTCCAAACTGTTCTAAGTCAATAAATTCAAGAATCTCTGCCTTTAACTAATTAGCTAAGAAACCCTCGCACAGTTTTGAGAAAACTAGAGTCAAGGTGATTGGAATAATATAGTCCAGCTTCCAGCACGAGGGGCAACATCCGGAATTACTAATATCATTAAAAACTACTAACAAGATGTGTTGATAAATTATCAGAGAATACTTTTATAAGATAAATTGGGGTATCGATGGGTCAAATACTAGTTTTTTCAGTTTCTGTATTTTTTTCTATTATTTGCTACACTGAAAATTCTGGGATTTTATCTTTTAGAGTTTCAAGGATTAGATGGTTTTCCGAGAGATGGGGGAACGCTTGCACAATGCTAGCTATGTGTTTATTCACCTCATTGGCTGTCTGTCCAGGCAGTTCATCCTGAAGGAAATCAAGGTTCTTGCACGAGCGACCCCCTATTTATTTCACTTTCTGAAACTATTTCTGAGGTTTGCTCTGTTGTAAGCAATTCAATTTACTCTTACCATAACGAGAAGCAGAACGACACATTTCTTTCTCTATTTGTTTACGGAAGGTTGAGGCATCATCTATCTTTCCAAGGCGAAAGTTTTAGTTTCAAATGGATTAGTCCTTTTATTTTTTCATTAATGTAAGGTTTATCTGGGGAACAAACCTTCTTGGTAACCCCTGGGAAACAATTTTGCTAATTTGTCATTAATTTTATTCGAAACAAACTAACCTTTGAATTAAAATTTACACACGACAAAACATCATCCAAACTTCCAGACGCAATCCAAGATCCAAAATCAAAAAGCCAGTGCAAAAATTCAGAAACTGAGTAATTTGTTTTAAAACTAGCAGTGGTTTCAATTGTGGCATGAAATGATAGCTACCACCAAGGGGGGAGGAAGGGTAGTTGGAGTATATTAAAAGGTTTTAAGGTTGGTGCAAATAACATCCAAACTGGTCCCACCTTTTGTAGTAGGGAAATCAACAATTTGCTTAAGCTTAATATCTTTGCACAGATGATTCAGACTTGGTTTGTTTGCGTCTCCCGCTATAAATATGCCGGCATTTGGATACTTTGTCATCACAAAGTCAAGACGTGCTTGTAGCCTGTCACGAAAATTACGACGAGAACAAGCATTCTGTCCGGGTGAATAATTAAATGATTAAATTAGTGCAAGACCGAGACAGGCATTTGGGCTAAGTAGATATCCAAATGATTCCATCACAATCACCTAGTCCTGGCACATGGATGGGGGTAGGAAAATTCTTTGCGAAAATCATTACTCTCCTCATTTCCCCCCAGTGGGTGGTCAACCGGGCGTAGCTTTATAAACTCCTGAAAACCAGTCATTTTTAGGAGATCTGGATTTTGTCCCTGGACTGCAGTAATTGCAATTATATCAGTATTGTTCATTTTTGCTGTTGCTTCTAACTCAGCTGACTTTCAACATTCAAACTTTTGGCGTTCGGTTTGCCCACCAATAAGGAGGAAAACGGGGAAATGATTACGTTTTTTATCAAACTCTTTAACAACAGATTTTTCAAAAAAATTCATTGTGTGCAATTTTGGCGAGGTGTAAGTATTAGAGTTAATGCTGGAACTAGAGAATATCACCTAAAAGTGAAAGATTATCATTCAGGGTATTGTGGGTAGGTTTGGCGTAAGGCTCGAACTCACCACCCTAGACCGAGAGACTACTAAACCGGTTTTGAAGTGGGGGGGAAGAAGTACAGTTTTAAAAGTTATGGTAAATTGAGAGAGACACGGATAAAAGTTTCCTGGTGTTCCAACTGTTCTGCAAGATTAGTTTCTTTTAATGGCGAAAACCTGTTACTAACAGGTTTTCTAATGTCTTGGCTTACAGTCAAAAAGCGGGAGGCTGATATTTTAGGAAGAATAGATCTAGGGATTGAAGGAGGGTTGATGGGGAAGGAGGAAGGGGAGAGCTCCAAGGTGGACTGGAGAGATATGCAGGGATCATATGGAGAGATATGATCCCTTCTTCTACGAAGAAGGGATCAAGTAACGCGATTTTGGTATTAAAAAGTTGCCGTGGGCACGACTGGGGGGTAGGGAAACCGAAAAGGCGGGTTTCTTTGACTCAGCTGTTGGCCCCTTCACCTCGACAAGTTTTTTGGCAGTGGCTCGGGTTTAGGATTATTGCGTGAAACATTACCCTCATAAACAACCTGGCTATGGCTTGGCATATTATAATCGAAACCTGGATCACGGTTAAAACGATTAAAACGAGACAATCGGTGAAAATACTTAAAAGGCGCCAAACGATTAATGCGACATTTTAAAGTACTAGCACTATGAGCAAAACTGCACATTAGGGCAGAGATCGACATGAACGAAATTACAAGTTGTTCCTTTGCACTTTTTCAGTTTGTATTTTCGGTATATGTGTCGAAACTTACAGTTGTCGTTTATGTTGCAGGAACCTCCTTTGAAATACCAAGTTATTTTTCTAGTTGAAAAATAATAATAAAAAAAAAATATTTTGATTTGGTTGTTTCTTCTTATCGGTAACAGTTTTGTTTTAGTGAATAAACGGAAATTATTCATCAAGTTTGCATGCACCAGTTGACATAAAAAAGAAACACTTTTTCTTAGTTTCTCGTCTTTCGGTAATTCCTAGTCCTTCGGCCATTTTTACGACACTGTCACAAATTTTTTCGAATTGCTGTAAATTCAGAGCGTCGATTTCGGTCTGTTTCATCAACAGGGATCGGACTTAAGATTTAAGTTTTACTTCCATGCTGCGGATCTTTTTTCAAGTTGCAGGATTAAATTGTCTTTTGAAAGGCAACTCTCCCAACTATTGGCACAATTTGAGGGGATGGGTTCTCCAAACGTGGGGAAAACATGTTGAGGTTAACGACAGAGTATGAATGAATGAATGACTGTATTTAAAGCCATTTTTCAGGCCGTATACATACATATATAACAACAAACAAACTAAATTATGTAACAATCGAGTTTCGAATAACAAGACCCTTCCGGACAAAATTTGCCACTGCTACTATATTTATTTTCGACGTCGACTTCAAAGTTCCAAGAAGGGGCTCACGACCATCCATCCCAAGAAAGCTCCCTCTTAGCTCATTTAGCCCCTGACACCTAAAAAGAAAATGGTCTAGCCCATCAAGATCACCGCAAATTGGACAAGTATACCGCATTTCCGGGTGACACAAATTTTTCCAAATACTGTGAAGAGGGAGACAGTTTGCTCGCACCTGCATCCAAGACCTCAGGGATTCTTTTGGAATCCCTAATTTAAAATATAACTTCACCATAATTTTCTTTCACCTCATAGTAAGAACTTAAGCTTTCCGACTGGCTAAGGTCATTCCACCATTTCTGAATTTCTTGGTCTTCCAGCCTTGTTTGGATCTCTGACAGAAAGGCTTTTTGATCTGAGATTGGGCCCTCTCCTCCTTTCCATGCATACGATAGACCTGTGCTGTCCAGTAGTTTTTTGACATGGAAGGGCCATGACGATTTTTGTCCCAGGGTAAGTAATTCATCATACGCTGCTCTGGTGAGTCTTGAAGAGGGACATTGCAGTATTTTCAGCCAAAACTTAATTAATTGGATCTGTCTATGTTTTCTCATGGAGAAAAGTCCCAAATCTCCCTTGATGAAAAGTGTGTGAGTTGTGGCGTGCAGACCTAGCATTCGTTTATAATATTGTAGATGTAGAGTTTCTAATGAATTTGCCACTTCTAGGCCCCATACTTCCCCTCCATAGTGGAGGATTGGCCTTATTTTTGAGTTGAACACTTTTTGTGCATCTTTAAGTCACCTATCCCCGTCAAATTACTGTTCCTGAACAGCATTGCCATTGCTGCTTTTCCTCGATTTGCCATCTTCGAAATATGATTGCTCCATCTTCCGTTCGATGGAATCCCATAATATATTGTCTGAGACACAACCTTCACAGCTTCACCATTCAAATTAAAACTTTCTTCATCTTTATTTCCTGTTGATAAGTAGGAGTGTCAGCTCCAGGGTGCTCAGTCACAACAGCAATAACACATGAGCTGCATTTCCAACTAGGGTTTTCTTGCCGTAATACTGGTGTGGTTATAGCACAGGGGGGATGGAACCATAAAAGACATTTCGAGCACAGAATCGTCACACTTTTCCCACACGACCTCTCACATCCAGGGCAGATATAAGTAGCTCTGGTTCGTGTTATATTCAGTATACAATTTTACTGGTTACAACTAATTAATAAGTCCACGATCAATTTCCTTCCAAACGATGGTGCTAATTCATAAATCCCAAAGGAATTTATACTCGAATAATTAGCTGTCAAATAATCCAAGTTCCGATTCTGAAAATATTTCAATAAAATTCCGTAGGGATATCAGATAACTAAATAATCCAAATTCAAATATTTTCAAGTTCAAGGTTGACACTTTTTAGCTCATTCGGGCAGAGTTGCGCAAAAAACATGAGAGGCAAGCAGGGAACCGTACTTCGATCTGACTGATGGAGGGAATTTATTGTGAGACATACTGTATCAATCTTGATACGTTTTTTTTACTATCAAATTGAAACGTACGCGCTTTTAAATTATTAGTTTTCACTATGGACCCTTGTCAGGGTACCATCTTATATCTTAGGAAACAAAGAACAAATTAGCTTGAATAACCTGGCAACCATAATATTTGAGTAATTTTCATTTAGATTTGGAAATGGATACAACAAACTTTTGCAACATTCTTCACTTGGCAGGGATGCCATTAGAACTTGGTCTATTTACGGAAGGGTAGTGCACCAGTCAAAATAAACAGAAACAAAGGAAAGAAATAATCGTTCAGAGTGGAAGTAAGGAGGAATTTAAGCAAGACAAGAAGATCAAATAAAAAGAGCTAGAATAAAGTTCATTCTTACCTTATTGTCTCCTTTTTTGTACAGTTTAATTGTAGGGAAGGATTGAATTTTGGTGTCTTCCAATTCATTGACAGTGGCATCCATTTTGGCTATAACAATACTTTGGTTGTCCTTGTATTTCTCGGCAAGCTAGGAAAACAAATTATAATTCAAAGAAAATTTAAAGTATCTGTTTGTTAAAATGGCAAAATTTAGGGCTCCTCGTGTTATCCAAAAAATACAACTAACACAAAACGAACTAGCCATGTTGGAGGACATGTTTAAGGTTCCAATGAATGAACTGAAAACAGTCATTCACCTTTCCACGTAATATATAGAACATACTTCACTTTCAGTAAAACTAATGATGCTTTTAATACACGTGTTATTATTTAGATGACCAAAATGACAAGAAATAATGATTACTTCATATTTGAAGATGAATTACCCTCCTTAAAGACTTTGTTAGACAATTTTAAAGACATATCTATTCAAAGACAATTAAAGACATTTATGAATTTTATATTTCAGAAATTTGATTCAATACATTTTTAGATATATTTTAATATCTTTATTTATATATACTTTATTTATATATTATATTTTATTTTAATATATTTTGAGATATATTAAGACATTTATATATTTAAGACACTTATTATATTTAAAGACAATTAAAGCAAAAAAACAAAATGAATGATCTTTATTTGCATTCCCTTATGATCAAATTAATTTGTTGAGCTGTCCTTAGTATTTTTTTTTTCCCACAATTTACCATGTGATTCGAATTAACCGTAATCATGGGATAATCGAAAGAAAGATTATGGAAGATAATATTCCATAATTGGAAGATAATTCTATGCACCATAATCTTCATTTCGATTGTCCCATGATTACGGATCATTCGAATCACATGAAACGTAAATACCATAGTAGCATGAAGTGAAGAAAAAAATAAATTACCCTAGAATAAAAGGACGGAGGAGAACGGGGGAGGGTATAAGAAATACAAGAGATGAATACATAAAATAAAATGTAGGAAAATTCGAGAATCTTGGCATTTTGAGTCCGAACCCGAAGACTCCCTACCCCGCCACCTAATAAAGAGATGGAAAAACATAGACAATGGATCTTGCCTGATGGCGGTCTAATGTTTTACAGTCTTAAAACATATTGTAGCTCTTATCTAACGACAGTGACCAATGATTAGGCTTAATACACAGACAGCATTAGCCCTTTATCAACCATACTCATTTCATTAATAAGATTAGACAGAAAGTGGTTGCAACTGGCTTCTGACGAATCAAGAACAAACAGGAGTATAGCCCTTGAATATTTTTAAGAGTATGTCATGCTAGATTACGTAGATAGGAGGGAGTGAAAGTTCAGCAGTAGGTAGAAAGAATACCCCTATCCCCTGATCTTTACTCTCTAGTTTTTTGTCCCCATTTTGTAGATGCATCATTTATTACGATAAAAATTGCAGTAATCACACTGTAAGCTAAAAAAAAAAGAATCAGAACAACATTTGAAATTACAAAACATGGCTTAAATTTTAATATCATTACTAGGGCCTGAAATTATATACAAGTTTGTATTTGGTTTATTTCAGTATGTAAATTTATCAATCGTATAACTAACTTAATTGCCAACCCAAATATTTCCCATGGCCTTTTTACATATCAAAACAGGATGATTGCAATACTGATTATTTGAAATGCAAATATTATAGTCTACTTTTTTTCTTATCGCAATTGTAACTAGTTTAATGGCGTATCTACTTTATTATTCCTCAATTAGTTTCATTTACATGTCGTAACTCCTAAAACAAAACAGTATATCAAAAATAAACGAAGAAGAGAACTACTTGGAATATTCCCGGACAATTCATAAAAAAACTCTTTTTTTAATATCAAGGGATGGCAATCCATGGGATTTTTTTTTTAGCGAAAATTCAAAAAGAAAGGAATTTTTCAAATTCAAACGCCCGCGGGCAATTATCCCTGCTAGTAGGCAATTTACCCGGAAATTAACCCATCATGGAAGCGTCTCCTATCACTTCTAAATATCAAAACTAGTCAGGTTAACGAACTGTTAAAGCTGTTTGAGAGTTAACTCACCTCAAATCCCCTGTCCCTTAGCCCGAGGTTTCTCATGTTGGTAGAGACAATAAAAAAAAAAGATAATACATTCAAGGCATATTTCATTTTACTTAGGTATGGCTATTACGCTGCTCATGACTAAGATGCACCCTACCCAGGAATTTGCCGGTATTTGCTTGAAAAAAAAAAATCTTGACCCTTTTCCGTGGGAAAACAATGGGTTGTTTTTTCCTCGTACATTAGGGTCTTATCAACCAAAATACTTAAGGATTTGTTTTGAGGCAATCATAGTTTTTTTTTTACCCTTTTTTACGTCATTTTTTTTGGAAAAGTGCCAGACCTTAAAATAAAATTGTCTTTTGGCTTATAGGTTGGCCCAGGGACTTACGGTTGTAGGTTTTAAACTGATCGGTGAAAACAGATTTTAGGACTCATTTAATGGCCACGCTAACGCCTTTATGTCTCAAAATGAAATGTCTGATCACCTTAGACATGAAACAATTCTTGATAGTTCCAATACAACAAATAAGAACATTTTTTTTACCATTTTTGAGAGTCTAAATACAAAAATTTTTATGAAGATTTTGGGGAACCAAATTTTCTTTTTCTTTTTCTCTTACGCATTCGGGTCCCAAGGTTCGATGATTTATGAATATAAGTTTTGGAGCGATTAAATATAAAAATGAGCCTTTTTAGGAGGTTTAGTCATGCCTAAAATTTTGTGTATATTAAAATACACTTGGCCCTATTTTTCAAAGAACCAATATCCCTCCATCGCCCCTACTTTTACATCCACATTTCGGTCCTCTTAGTCCAAAAACTAAATGACATAAGTTTCGCTTTAGGTTTCGTTAAGTCAGTCATACCAATATCTTTCATTTTCAAGCTTCATTCACTCGTTGTAATATCCCTTTTTTAAAGTTTGATTCGACTCTTCACTTTAGTTTCAGTTTCTTAAGTTTTTTTTTCATTCGTATTAATTTCTGTTCTGCTTAAGTTTCTATTATTATTCCAATTTGTATCTGCCCATTTTAAGTTTTAATATAGACTTCACTTCTCAAAATTTTCTTTTTTCAAGACATTTTTTTTAATTAGTCACGAGAAAATAGTCTATATGACAACGAAGTAGTAAATTTAGAACTTGTCTAAGAATTTGAATACGAGTGGGTAACAAATAAACCAGAGACTATATAAAGGGTCATCCTAAGCACAGTCATCTAAATAAAACAAAGGATATCCATAAATTTTTATGAGCGTTTTCTTTCTTTCTGGAAAGCACAATAACCTATTCTATGAATTAACGATACCACAATAATCTATTCTATGATATCAAATCTCAAACGTGATTTTCCATTCTTTTATATTAAATTAAAAATTATTGATGTTAATCTAAAACTACAAAAATAAGTAACTCCATGAACCTTGTTTCGAAAAATTCCACTGTCATCGTCTTCTGTTTCTTTTCTGTTTTTCTCAAATGTCTCCATCAATTCTAATTACAAATCAAAATCTGTAGAATTATTATTTGCATAAAACATCTTTTAAATCTCTTCTATGGCTTCGCCACTAAGCATTAATTGAAATTTTCGAATTAATAATGAAATTTTAAAACAATGTTAAATATTTCACAATTGTTGGGTATCCTGTCGCAGCTCATTAAAAATATAATAGTTGACATCAGCAATAGGCCTAAGTAGTTAACCCAGTATTGTCAATTCAATTAAAAGTTTTTTGTTAATGAACGTAAAGAACCACATTAAAACTAAAACTTCAACAGAAACCAGCCTATATACAAGATGAACTGCCAACTCCCCAAACCCCTTGCTCTTCACGCTAGAGCTAGATTAATGCTTTACTGAAAGCATTTTAGAAGGCACAAATATAGCTTTTTAGATATAGGCACATATATAGCGTATAAATATAGCATTTTAGAAGGCACAGTTGGTGACTGCGAGTGCTTACTAAATCTGTATTTCATTTTCGAAGAAATATGACTTTTTGAAACCAGATTTGAAACCCCTTGGAAATTTTTGTAAAAAAAAGTAACAAAACTTGTAAAACTGCATATAAAAATTTTCATGCTGTTTTTGAAGTTTTTTGTACCCTCCTCCCAACAATAATCCAGGACAAGGCATTGGCAGTACCCCTTCCCCGCTCATCTGAAGATAATTTCTGTTTGTCTTTAATTTTAACTTCGCTCTTTTATTTTTATTTAAAAAACTTGGTTTTTTAAAGTTAACTTAAGTTTAATCTTGAATTATTAGGATTTGAGTTTCAATTGAAGCTCTGGATTCCTCCAGAAATTTTCTGAAAGAAGACAGAAATTTCTATCCCAATATTTTGTGAATTGTAGAAGGAAGAATTATAGAAGACTAGGTTTGTTAGCAGAATAAATGCGAGTATAAAAGAAATACACAAATATATCTTTTGCACGATATTAAAAAAATGGCTCTATCTTCAGCCTAAATTAGATTAGAAATAGATGATAATAATAAGTAAATCTATATTTTTAATGATGTTTTATAACAATAACTTCGCTATGTAAACGCAAGAAGGAGCTAGTATTTTGGTTTGTGTTGTTCTTTTCCCCTGTCAAAAATGAACTTGAGTTATGAGTTTTCATTATTCCTTGAGGAAGTCAATAAGTCATACCATTTTTTTCGCAAAAGAATCCAAAAAATTTGAAATTCCAAGCTTGATTCTCTTTTATTAAAATATAACATGTTCCAATTTCACTTTCAGAAAAATATCAGTTTCTACCACGACTTGTTGACAAGGATCAAGTGTCATTTCAGGATTTTCATTGGCTTTCAACATAGTGCATTTTGATAGAAATGATCCCTATCAGTCGCGCTAAAAGCTATTAATTAATACAAAGTCCATCTTTAAGTGCCAAAAATCCCCCTCTGTTTAGTTTTCTATTATCTTTCTCCAATTTCTTATTTTTTACTGCTGGCCTTTTCTTTATGCTTGTTTTAGCATCAAACTGTTGACAACTGACAAAATTTTTTACCTTTTCATAGATAGGCGTAAGTTGTTTGCAATGTCCGCACCACGGAGCGTAGAATTCCACAAGGACATCTTTGGTTTCATCAAGGACAACTTCACGAAAATTCTTGGCCACTAGAACCTTCACAGGTTTGCTATCCCAATCTTCAGGAATTTCTTCAGACAAGAGGTGAGGCTGGAATAAAAGTGAAATGAATATTACACCATCACATGGCATTTTTCCTTTTTTAGACGCATGTGGGAGAGAGGGAGGAGAGAAAGAACCCCCCCCCAAACAAAATCTGGCTAGAGTGGTCGGTCTTTCCTCATAAGAAACAAGTTTTCAGCAAAGTTTAGAAATAAGAAGGACCATCCACAATTATGGCAACTACTGTGTTTCAAACAAGTTTAAACAAAATGACGAATATTTGCATAGACGTCACAAATAGACACGCGGTAGGGTTAATCATCACAAAAATGAAACTAATTTCTTTAATTCGTCGGTAAATATTTGATCTCGACGACTGAGGAACAAGAGACAGTCTAAGTCAAAGATCATGCCCTGGCATGGCCTTATCAAAAGGGGGAGGGGAATCAGCGTTTTACTGGTACTGGAATCGGGGGGGGGGGTACGGACTAAGGGAAGTTGAATCATGGTTTGACTCGCCCAATGGGCAAAAACTGGCATTATCATGCTTTAAAATATAACTCGCTGAATTACAGCAGTTGAAGGTATACGTTATTAATCCAAATTAATTACATACATTTTAGCCTTACTTTGATGGTATAACAACCAATTTGCAGACATAGTTAAGGCTTTTTAATAGTCTTGATCATAATGTAGTTGTGGAAGAAGCAAAGGCTATGGGTGCCCGTCCATTTGTTGTACGAATGCTCGCTAGTTTTCTTTTTGAAAGATCTCAGCGTGTCCAACTTCCTGATCATGAGCCATCCGAATTTGTAAATATTCTTTGTGGTTCGCCACAAGGGACTAAATTAGGCCCGCTTTCTTTTCTTATTGTTTTTAACCGTATTTTAACAACAATACGTGAGCGTTTTAAATTTGCTGATGATTTAACTATTTTATCACTGCGACTAAGCCCTCCGACTACTGAACAGTCTGACTTGATCAAAATCCATCATGATCTAAAAGCTGAATTAGGAAAGGTAAAACTGACGGTCAGTGAAACTAAGAGCTCTTATATGACGTTTTCCTTCCTAAAGGGTAACAACCACTCTTCTCATAATTCCATACTGCCAACAAAGAAAACTGTTAAAATACTTGGGATTCTTTTGGACGATGATTTAAGATGGAATTCGCACGTTGACTATCTGACTAAAAAAGGCGCATCGCTTTTACATTAATTTTCCAACCTAAAAAGATTTGGTACACCAACTGAGGTTTTAAAGTCTGTATACTGCAGCTATGTTAGACCTTCTCTTGAGTATGCATGCCCTGCTTGGCATCCGGGATTGACAAAAGATCAAACAGATAGACTTGAGACGATACAAAAAAGAGCTGTAAAAATTATACTTGGACAAAACTACTCAACTTACGAAGATGCACTGAAACAACTCAATTTGGACTCACTTGATAGTCGTAGACATGGCTTAACATATAGATTTGGACTAAATTGTTTAAATTCCCCAACTCATTGTCGTCTCCTACCCAACTTTGTGAGCCCCCCAACTGAAGGACCAGTTACTAGACTCCGAAAATAAAAAAGAATTGTCCACAGTTACTGACTTGCTCAGCCTATAGTACTGAGAGATATCGCAAATCATTTGTTCCATATTTTACCCGTCATTCTAATAATATAGACGCGACTAATATTTAATGTTTGATTAATATAATGTTTGTTTAAATTTTCCTGTGAGTGTTTTTGAAGGTATAAATTATTTTTGTTATGACATGCTAATGCCAGCTCCGGCTATTGTAGTGAATAAATATATTCTATTCTATATATTTGACGCAACTGGTTTGTTTATGATTCTTTGTGCCGAAAATATCTACACAATTTCGATATTCCATGTCTTTCGTTCGTATATATACGAAATTCCCGATATCAAATAACCGTTAAAAAAGAAAACTTAATAAACAGAAGCGCTAAATTGTCGGTAACACTAATTCTGCATAAAAAACGAAACCTTGTAAGATACAATAGTACCTTGTAAAAACAATAAACCAAATCTTGTAAGGTTCAGAAAAAAAAAATCCGTATTTCAGTAATAGTAAAACTGGGGTCAATGACCCCCTATGGGGCTGGAGGTTGATTTCAGTAGGAACACTATAATTATCACATATTTTTACTGATTGCGTTACAATTTTTATATTATAATTGATACTCGTCCATTATTCAGAAAACACCAAGAATTTGGTTCACAATATCAGATAATAACCGGTTTGTTGATGTCTGATTTTGGAGAGAATTAGCTTCGGCTCAATGGAAAACTGCACTGTAGCTATATTTTTATTAAATATTTAGTTGGTATTTTGGTTAGGTTAGGTTACTTTTTGCATGCAGCCCCGCTATACTTCAATCCCCCCCCTTAATGTGCAAACTTACAGCCCAAATTACATATATCCTATCTATCTCAGAAGCGTGTCAGTTGTTTCAACCCCGTATCTACAAATTGAATCAATTTGGATGTTTTCTGAATAACGGACTATAATTATACTTTTATAATTACAACAAGTAATATTTTTTAGGGTGGATTATGCTACTGATCAACATACATAAAATTTCTTTTTAACTCGATATCACCTTTATCTTTAATACAATGAATATTGATGATAAATGAGTTTAACATCGATGACGATATCCTTAAGGTAATGAAACCTACCCTTGGTAACGAAAGTCCTTACTAATGAAATAAAATATACAAGAAACGGGTAAAATTCTTTAATAAGACAGTGAATTATTTAGACAGTGAAGTTTTTTATGCTTTTTTGATATATAATTTCAAAGGACAATTTTAATTCTAAAATTGTTCGTTGATTCAGTTAGCAACGAGGACTAAAAAACAAAACTTTGCTGAAGCGTTACAATGCATTTTGGGTTCATATGACTTTATCTGAATGCGCTGCTAAAACATTTTAGCAAACATGTGTTATATCTGGGCAATATGTCTGGTTGATAACTGGCACATTGAAACCAAATTCAGTGACGCATTTTGTTCTTAAAGTTTCTCTAACTATTTTTTTTTTTTAATTAAATACTCAATTCTTATTCAATTCTCTAATCTCTCTATTTTTTGCATTTTTTTTCCTTTTTCGGATTTGATAAACAAAAAAAAAGGCTTGGAAGAATAGGAAGATAAGTCTACAAACCATGAAAAGAATATTGGAAGCTACAGTGATGACAGTAGTCAAACATGGTTCTGAAGCATGGGTGCTCGGAAAGGCGGATGAAGATTTGCTAGATGTTTTCCAGAGAAATTGCATGCGGGTTGTTATGGGTACCCGGCTGACTGACCGTATTTCAAACAAAAGGCTCTACGAAAATTGTGACTCAACTCGACTTTCTAGGGCTATAATGAAAAAACAAGTTGAGATGGCTAGGGCACGTTCTGCAGATGAAGGAGGACAGATTGCCGAATATTGTCCTTTACGGCCAACCATTTAGGGCTAAACAGAAAGCAGGTCCTCAGCGGTTGGGGTGGGAGGATGTTACTAAGAACGATCTTAGTAAAATGGGAACTTCCTGGGAGTGTGTAAAGAGGGTAACTTTGAATAGATAGGGATAGAAGAGCGTGCGTAGCTGTGTTGGTCTCAGGCGGATTGGTGCTGCGGTGAGTTTTTAGTAGTAGCAGTACAAATAGTGATCTCTTCATAGGTGAATTATAATTTCAATAATATTAAGGTTTGAGCTTTACATCTCGGTAACTTAGAAAAGAGAATTCTATAAATATTTTGGATTTGATTAATCGAGAAAAGGTGGAACAATACAGGCAGTATTGTTTTGCACGTCATCTCAGCCCCTTTTTAAAGTAATATCTACATACAGAAGAATGGGATACACACTTGGTTAAAATATTCAGAAAATCGTTATCTCCTAGAACAGTCTTGGATTTAGAGCAAGGGACGGGGGGGGGGGTTGTACTGGCAGATTCAAGGAGAGAAGGGTGGACTTAGTTAAAATACATACGAATCAGTTGATGTCAAAGTGAATTTGCAACAATTACACAGACGAAGAGGCATGTAGTTATTTTTGTAACAAGATTTTCATCGAAAATAAAAAGACAAGTTATCTCCAGCCCTACTTCCCCTAGCTGAAGAAAAAATTCACATTAACCCTCCCCCTAAATTTTCCTGACTTGATGCCACTGACCACAGCTCATATTAAAAAGAGAAAGAAAGAGAGACAGAGAAAGAAAGAGAGAAGACGCAAAAGACGGATCTTACCTTTAACTTATTATCAAGGAAAGCTTGGACGAAGGACTTCATGTTTTCCGCAGTAAGCTCAGGGTTTTCAGGCTTATATTTGGTCATATCCTCTTCAAGTTTAATGAGTCTCATTGTAGGTAATTCAGTTTTCTTTATACCAAAAAATTCAATGATGCGCTGATGGTCTTCTTCCTCAGTATCAACGGTCACAAATAGTAGCTAAAATAGAGACAAGAATTGGACTAATAACAGAATTTCATAGGCAAGATTCGTTGAAACGTTAATAAAAGAAGAAGGCGAATAGCCTATAAACAGCATAAATATTTCGCCATGACCAATGGAAGAAAACAGAAAAGAACTAAATCTCGACTAATTGTGAAACTCTGTCTCAGTTGATTGGAAATGCCATTCCTTACCACGAAAATAAAAAAAAATTCAAAAGTCCGTCATTCTGAATTTTCATCGAAACAGAACCAAGGTACAACTGTACAGTTAAGGCACAATTGTCATGGCCACTTTAGCAGTAACTGACATATCGTCTATTTTATTCTTTTAATTAAGACATCAGCTCTTTAATAGACTCATAACCAATTTAGTTCCATAATTTTCGATGGATTTTTCATTAATTACCATGGCTGTAAGAACTTACCTCGAGCTATAGCAGATCCAAACAATGTTAACATCACTTGGGTAATCGATAAATCTTGAAGTCGGTGAGCCAAATCAATGCTCTATTTAGCTTCTTTTTTTATCATTTGCCCGAAATGAAGAGAATAAGTAAAATTCTAAGGGCGACTTTCTGATAATCGATTCGTTATATTTGCTTATTTGAGAAAGAGAAATGCAGATTTACCAGCCTTCAAATCAATTAAACAATTTATCAAAATTTCCATTTTGTGATTTTAGCTCTATTTTACATCATTTTTTGATTTCCCCTCTAAAGAAAAATCTTCGAATAAATTGCCTCGAGCCTTGAACCTACCCTGCGTATATGCAAGGGACTGTTTGTTTTAGGGGATTTCTTTCTTTTTCTTTTTATTTTATAGAAGACCAGTAAACTTTCAAATCCAAAAGTTACAATTGGAAAAAAAAAAGTAAATAAGAACATATCATCACATGAAACAGTGTTAGACCTCTTAGGTCACCGATATTTTTTGTAGTTTTTCTAAATCTTCCATGTGTGACAATATTATTTTACAAAGGAATTATATAGAATTAAGTAAAATAACAGAAGGACAAAGAAAAAACAACAGCTTTTTATAGAGCTGAAAAAGCTTCATGAAATTAAGTGGAAGCCTTCTAAATACGAAATATTCAGGGACTTTAAGATCCACACAATAGCATTTCAACCACAATTCTTTAATAAATCACGGAGCCTGCTGTACAGAAAAGAATTATGGATTTTCCCCATAGCTGCAACATCATAGATGGTCTTTTCAAGGTCCCATTTAAAAGCTAATTTTTTTTATCGAAGTTTTTTTTTTTTATTCGTCTTGATAACGCCGTCAGAAAGTGATATGTGGCACTAAAAATGGCAATTTTTGTGCCATATCTAGATTGGAAAGCCTAGGGAGCTTGAGAAGAGGGCCATTAAAATCTCAATGGTCGAAAACCGTAATTTTAAAATATTTCATCTTGTATATTCTCCCTCCCATCCTGCTAATAGGTTTCATAAATTGTGGACTGACAGGCACTAGTAGTAGCTTACAAATCTTTTATGTTCTGTTAGTTTAGCAAATTCGAGATCCTTGGTCCGCGATTATGGAACTCGATCTTCCACAGAGATTAATTGGTTGTTAACCTCATTGGTTGTTTTGACTGGTTGACGCTTCTGTGCTTCATAGGGGGATTAGAAATTGGAACCATCTTGATCGGAATCCAAAAGAATATTAGTGATATGTCTCTGTTTAATAGAGCAATTGAATAAATCCTTTTTAGTAAGTATGAGTTTCAGTTGTTTTGTTTTATTTGGGGGGGGGGGTTGAATAAATAATTATGGCCTTTTGAGATATGATTATAATATAAAAGTTGGAATTGTTTAGTTGTAAGATTCGTAGTGCCGATCAGGATGTGCGATATGTGTTAGTTTCTGCCTTATGTATGTGCGATATGTGTTAGTTTTATTATTTAGTTTGTGTTGTATTATTTTAGTGTATTTTTGCCATCTCCTCGGATAAGTTTTTTACTTCTCGGAATGACTGTTAATACTGATGCCGCTGTTTGGTAGAATAAATATCTCTCTCTACTGCAAGATCGTAGGAAGATGCCTAATAGCTATTTTTAAATCTTTGACCATATTAATGTGTTTTTTGTAAATTCATCTTGATAACCTCATTATAAAGCGTCACATAGCACCAAAATAGCATTTTTGGGTACAATTTCTAAAGTAGAAATGCTGGGAAGCATGAAAATGGTACCATAGAAATATAAATGGTCAAATACCCTTTAAGCAAACTAGTAAAGATATACTTTAATAGTAAAATAGTAAAGATAACAAACTAATAGTATATATGTCAATAACAATGATAATACATAACAAAGAAATAATATACAATAAATAACAAAATTACATTAATAAAAAACAAAAATAAAGAAAATAATAATAAATAACAATAATAATAAATAATTAAGATAAAAAATCTAGTAAGATAAGCAAACTAGTAAAGATCTAGTTAAACCTCAAAGTACCCGACACTTTTAAAACGTACATTAAGAAAAACAAAAAACTCTCTAATGAAAAAAATTACCTTTCGAAGCTGATTTTAAAATGTTAACTATCCTTTCACTTAATATTCATAGTAAAGGTTTATTATGAAAAGAAATTTATGATAATTGCAAAAAAAACCTGAAACCCCTCGAAAATACTTATACCTTAAGAGCTCACGACTGCCTCTTCTTGTTTGTCTCTGGTTCAACACAGAAATGTACTCATATAGAATAAAAGACTTGGATTAAATCAATAAGAAAAAGATATTAAAATTTTATATCTTCTTTAGAGTTCACTTACAATAAAACTATTGGGCTGTAGCTTGTAACTATTAAATCTTGACGATTTTGCTCACTTTTGTTTTTCATTTTTTCCCACACTTTTTTGCAAATTAATTTGGGTCCTTCTATATACCTTCTTATTAGAAGCTCCAAATTTTTAGCAATAATGTAGCTGTAAAATTGCAATAGTAATACTATGGATTTTTGCAAATTAAATTAACAACATATAAAATTCGTTGAATGTCCTACAATGTCCTAAAAATCTCATAAAGTGCAGTATTTCATAAACAACATGATTATTTAGTTTCAACTTCTCTAAGATCGCAAGATCCCAATGGGACTCTTTTAGGACAAAATTACAAACTTTAGAAAACTGTGAGTTTTACTGTGAAGTAAAACCTATGTATGTATAATTCGTTGTCTTTTTGAAACAAAAAAAAATTATTTAACTTCTTTAGTTTTATTAGCATGAAACTAAATTTCAGTGTAAAGTTTAGTTGGTAAATTTAAAAAACCTTAAAAAATCAATTTAGAAAAGCAGCTTTTTATTGGAAGTAAAATTATCAGAAACTTAACATTTCCCTAAATTTGTAGAACTCTAAAAAACTAGCAATTGACTGAAAGCAAAAATGCGATTAGGAGCAGAAAAGTCCTCAAGTACCCTGCAAAAACAAAAACTAGTATAAAGGCTCTCATTAGTTAACACCGGATATGAAACTAATACATTTTTAATAAATAATTTTAATTCTTTCAATACCTCAAGTAAGATCAGTTTTAGTCAAGCGCCGGTTTTTCGGAATTCTACAACTTTAGAAAAATATTACGAGTCACTTCAATCAAACCAATATTCCAGATATACATTATATATACTGAGAAGAAATGTATTTATTCGCTTAAAGTTTCATCTTCGCTCTTCACTTCGGTAAGATTCTTATTTTTAATTAATTAAAACGTGCAGGACGCTAGAATGACAAGTTTCTAACAAAGGTTGCGCTTGCACTGCCTTCTTCCTAATGGCATCACGAAAAAATTACCTTTCTGCAGTACAACCCAGAAGTTAATCCCTATGGACCCTAGTACAGAAGAATATCAAACAAAGAAGAACAAAGCATATATATACATATATATATATAATTACCTTTCCCCTGAAGTCCCTGGCAAGTTGCTTTGCGGCTTCGTACGCTTTCTGATATTGTTCGGATATCTTTGAGACAAAAATGAGAAGATGAGACTTAATTTCACCACCAAAGATTTTCGATGCTGTTTCATGGTTAAATTCGACTACAAGTGGCAGAGATTCACCTTGAACAAAGGTTTTAACAGCATCTTCTGTCCACTCTCCATCAAAATTGACTCGTCCATCATCAAACTAAAAAAGGAAAAAAAATGTTTTCAGTGAAAAACAAAGACGTCAAGTTCAAATCCTAAAATAAAAAAATCTAAAAACAAAAAACTGGAATTATTTCATACATTTTCATTTGTGCAATTTTCTAAATTCTTTTTTACATCGACAGATTCGTATATATGCAAAAGAGTCATCCCTCCCTTTCAATTCACTAGCATAGAGCCCCTCCACCCACCCTGAATCCAAGACTGCCCAGGGAGACTTTAAGTAATTTTATAAAAATTTAAAAGGAAAACTATATTGCGTTGCTCTGTATGTAAACATTACTTTCAAATCTATATAGGAAAAAAATAGCTCATAATTTTCAAAGAAAATATCCAAACTGACTGCAATCTCCGCTAAACATGAAAGATATCGGAAGAGTTTTGTTCTGGGTTTTGTTGAGTTATATAATAGCCAGGAAAATTAGGCATTATTTTATTGTTATCTATTTATTTTTTTATTTTTGACTCTTTTACTAAGTTTTGACTCATCATATTTTTTTATATACTTTCATTAATTTATTGTTATCTATTTAATTTTTCTTTTCGGCTTTTTAACTAAGTGTTGACTTTTCTTTCGTGTATTTCGTACAATGAATTATGTTTGATGTGAATGTCACGTTCTTTCGATGATTATATATATACATATATACACACAAACACATACATATATATATATATATATATATATATATATATATATATATATATATATATATATATATATATATATATATATATATATATATATTATATATATATATCTATATATATATAAATAAGTTGTCTGTGTGTGTGTGGGTCTGTCAGGTGACGTCATGTTTGTGTGTTGACTGACGTCATGTTTTCGACTGACGAAATTACAGCCTGGGACATCGGGACACAAATGACGACCGGGACACCGGCACATAGGGAATATAAATGACGACACTCAAAGAGAAAGCGACCGGGACACAAGGAATGTTCGATTAGCAATCACCATCAACAAAGCACCGGGACACAAATGACGACCGGGACACAGGGAGTATAAATGACGACCAGGACATAAGTAAAAAAAAAATAAAAAAAGGTAAAAACTACAAAAAAAAGAAAAAGAAAAAAACTAAAAACTAATAAAAAAACTAAAAAAGCTAAATAACTGAAAAAACTAAAAAAGAAAAAAAAAAGAAAAAAGGAAAAAAATGAAAAATAAAGGAGAAAAACAAAACTAAAAAAACGAATGTATATACAGACCGGGACACCGGGATACAAATGACGACCGGGACACAGGGAATATAAATGACGACCGGGACACAGGAACACAACTACAACGGGGACGCCGGCGGACACAAGGGGATATGTAAGACACCGGGACACAAGGAATATAAATGACGCCCGGGACACTCAAAGAGAAATCACAAACTGGGACACCGGGACACAAATGACGACCGGCACACAGGGAATATAAATGGCGACCGGGACACAGGGACACAACTACAAAGGGGACGCCGGGGGGCACAGGGGGATATATAGATGACGACAGCGACACAGGGAATGGTCGATTAGCAATCACCATCAACAAAGCTCAAGGGCAATCATTAGAATCATGAGGTATAGATTTGAATACGGATTGTTTTCCTATGGACCATTATATGTTGCATGTTCAAGAGTCGGTAAACCTGACTATCTATTTATATGCACAGACAATGGAACAGCAAAGAATGTTGTATATTCGCAAGTTTTACGTAGTTAAAAACATATATATATATATATATATATATATATATATATATATATATATATATATATATATCTATATTCACAGGTGGGACATAGGGACACAACTACAATGGCACGTAACTAATATGGCGCGTAACGACTTACGCGCGCGGGGGGGGGGGCTTGGGGGGACACGAAGAGCCCCCACCAACTAGGTGTTGGGGTGGCGCGAAGCGCCACCCCAACAGATATATATATATATATATTTACTAGAGCTTGTTGACCTAAAATTCAAATTCGACAACCATGCTGTGATAGAAATTTTTAAAACAGAAGTCCATTTTATGGCAAAAACTTTTTTTTTTAAACAGAAGTTATTTTTAAAACAGAAGTCCATTTTATGGCAAAAACTGATAAGTAGTAGTCGATCAACTAGTATAACCTCAACTTTAGAAAATCCACCTTTATGGAGGACTCGGTCTAAAAATTATCATCCTTGGTAAAAGAAACCAAACGTTAGCGACAAGCTTGTGAATCATGAGAATTCAGTAAAATATCTTTGGATCATTTTTGACAGAATGGAATGAAAATCCAATCTTACTTCGCAAAAAGAAGTTTTCTTTATCGTGTGGATTTTTGGAACTAAAACAATGGGGAATATTTCAAAATTCTTCCACTGAAATCTGCCCATCCCATAGCACCCAAAGCAACAATTAATTTTCTTAATCTGTGACTCAATTTTTCAAACAAAAGCAATTTCTCTATTGACTTATTGAATAAAATATACCAAAGGAACAAATTAATTTCATCTTATTATTTCTAGCTTAGGTTGATAACCTGACCCCCCCCCCCTATTTTTACAGTACCTGTGTCCTGTACATGGTACGAGGTTTACAGCACTTCATAAACATTTCATAAAACATTTTATACAAAAAGACCCCGAAGACTTCCTTTGGCTACAACAATGAGCTTGCGTTTTTACTCCATGTTCTTTTATGCTTAGATACACCACAGTAGTCTCCTCGACACCCCTTTGCGATGCATTTGATTTACCAGGACACTTTAAAGTCTTAATACATAAATCGTTATTTTCCATTACTCAAATCCTCAAAACCACTTAACATCTGTCAGTTTAGAGAACACAGAAAAGTAATATGTACTGTAAGTACTTGTGGTGGAGGAAGAGATAATTGTCTCAAGTATAAAATCACTTATTAGGAATCTATGAAAAGCAATAACAAAAACAAGACATTTCTATCCACTAGGCTAAATAAATTTTCCTATTAATCAGACAAATTCGGAAATTCCAAACAGGATTGTATTTAATCTTTGAGGAAGGCGTTAAAAAGTCAATTGAAGAGGAGAGATGCTTAATTTTGCAACTGATAGCTTGACCTTGCCAGGAATTGACAATCAATTCATTTAGGTTTCCTTTTAATGACAATTCGTCGATGATTCTTCCTTTGACAATTACTCTCATTATAACTAATAAAAATTAATTTCAGGAAGAGGTTTGAGCCCTCCCATATCCAATGAAAAATTGCATATAAAATAACACCTTTTAATTACCTAATGGCAAGTAAACTGAAAATGAAATCCTAAATGGAAGTTAAAATTAAAATCCTTGATGTAGTTAGGATTTTTACTTTCTTCTTTTTGTACTTTGATTTACAAATGTTTATTTTAGACATTCGATTTCATTTAGTTTTATCCTCTTGTTTTACGTTATCCTCTGAGTCTAGGAGTGGTCTATACACCGTTCAAAAAAAGGAAAAATATTTAAATTCAAAATGAATAAGCATACACATGAGCCATATCAAATTCACCATTTCTTTTGTTTTTTTAAATTTTCATTTTTAAATTTTAGTTTTTGCTTGAAACCTAAGCATGTATACTTCCTATACAAGATGACCCTACTCAAGGGGGAAATTTATTTCTAAGAGTGGTCCGAAGGATCCTCATCAAACCCCACAAATTTCTGCTTCAAATGTAACTGTCTTCCCTTGATCTCCTTCCTTTAGAAAAACTATTTATCCCCAATACAATACTCAAAGACAAAACTTTCATAAACTTAGATCATGCAAACGAGTTTAGTACGATTTTTTTTTTTTTTGGGGGGGGGGGGTATTTTTGGGTGTTTGCGGGTTCGAGATGCAAGGATGCATATTAATGGATTTTTGGGCGTTTTGGTGTTCAGGATGCAAGGATACAAATGAATAGATTTTTCGGTGTTTGGGGGTTCAGGATGGAAGGATACAAATGAATGGATTTTTTGGTGTTTGGGGGTTCAGGATACAAGGACGCAAATGATGGGATTTTTTGGGTGCTTAGGGGTTCAGGATGCAAAAATGCTTTGAAAATTAGTGTTAAAAAGGATAAGTTGCTGAAACTGGGAATAAACAATGATTAAAAGGTGATAATAGGTTCCAAAAGAATTGACCGAGTGGACTGCTTCATATACATGGATATTATTATAAATAAGGAAAGTGAATGCAATGAGGATGCAAAGTGAAGAATAAGCTACGGTGCAGTTTTTTTTTTTTTTTTTTTTTTTTTTTTTTTTTTTTTTTTTTTTTTTTTTTTTTTTTTGGAACTGGTGGTTTTTTTCAAGAATAGGACGATAAGTCTCCGAATCAATATTTAGATATTAGCAGCAACAGCAATGACAATTATTCAGAATGGTTCTGAAACGTACATTTAAAAGTCCAGGTATACATGCTAAATCTTTTTCAGAGAAATTGTCTGAGCAACTGCATGACAAATAACAAGCTTAATGAAAAACTTGGCTCGTCTCATGTCTAGGGCTATAGTAAAATAAAGACAAGGTGACTAGGCTAAGCTTTATTGATAAGGTATTTTCAGCCATCCAATGGGAACCAAACAAAAAAACATCAAGTCTTTACTAAGGTGACAATGAATGATTTAAAGCAAGTGAGAACTGTATGCAAGGGAGTAGAGTGACGTTCTGAACACAGTGGAGGAGAAGGGTGCGCGGATATATTGGCCTCAGATGGGTTAGCGGTACAATGACTTATTAGTAGTAGTTGTAGTGATAGTAGTGAAGGGTGGATCTGTGTTCTTTTATGTATTATGTGCCTACCATAAAAATGAGCAGCAAAATAACCCAAAAAGAACAATAAAATAAGGCAGATTCGTTGCTTTTGAAACAAGCACAGAAAAATATTGATTAGAAAAAAATATATGGAAACAACTAAACTTTAGCCTTCTCTTTAACAAGCTTTTAGTAAAATTACCTTTTTGAAGAGGACAATGGCATCATCACTAACGTCATGATCTGCGTATACTTCTTCGTCCGATGTAATACCAAACTTGACATCATCCAAAACAGCCGCTACAGAGAGGAATGTTTTGGCCTTTTCTGAGGATTGATCCTAAAAACATAAAACGAATCAGGGTGTATACAAAGCTTTGGCTGCCTGCTATACTGAATACACCTCTAATCTGAAGCCACCATTGTATACTTGTTAAAATCAGGAAAAAATTAGTTTGTTATCCATACAGAACAAAGGTGAGAAATAAAATAAAATATTTCATTTTGTTGAATATTTATTATATTGCATTATCTCATTTGAATCATATTCAGTGATATAAATAGAATCCATTTTGTTTTATTGAATAGGTAGCAAAAATATAAGTGGCATGCATCTTCATAAACTTTTTTTGTTTGAACCTATCCCATAAATATTATGAGGGAAACTAAAACTAAAGCCATTTCTCTATTTTCACTATTATAGGGCTTCATTTTATCAAAATAAGAAGTTAAAAAAAAAAAAAAATTAGCATAGTCAAACTGTTTTCAGAGATTTTCTATTTGAATAGCTTTTACTGATAATGATAATTTCTATCGAAACAAGTTTCAAGAAAAATGTCTTTCCTACCCCTAAGCTCTGCCTTCTTCAAGGTTTTCATTTATGGTTCAACAATTACTCTTTTCTTGCAAAGTAAAACTGTCCAAAAGATCAACACAAAAGGGTTTGGCAACAAAACACGTTCAAAACATTTAAAAATACGTGTAGGGTGTTTTTAGTTTGGTTTTTTAGAGAGACCCAAAAACTTCTTGTCCTAACTCTAAAAAATCGGTGGCCCCCTTTACAGCAGTGCTTTTCAAACTTTTGACACTACAGCCCAATCAATCAGGGAAGAAGTTTTACCCCCCCCCCCCCTCCAAAAACAATAGCTGTGACAAACTGTAAAACCACTTCGTTGAAACTAGTTTGAACCACTTCGAGACTAGGAAACAAAAAGTTAAAAAATCAAGTCTAATGCATCCCACAGTAAACTGAATTATTTTCCTTTTTCTTCTGCTACCCAATTAACTGACGAAGAGCCGCGACAGAATTAAACCGTATTCCTAGCAAACCCTAATGAATTAAACGTATCAATTTAAGACCTCAAAACTTAAAGCAGGACTATATTTCATTTTTGGTCAGTTCTGATTTAGTTCTGAAAAACGATGAGCTATTGCTCACCGTTTTTTTTGTTTTTGTTTTTAAGCTACTCAATAAATTTTCGAAAAATTCACGAAAACTCACGGAAATTGAAAAATCTAATCAAAAAATTGGATACGATTATTCTTCATTTGCATAATTCGTTTTTCTTATTTGATACAAAATTAATAAATCGTCATTATTTTCATTCCTTGCACACCAAGAAATTTTTTTAGCTGAACTGCTCATTGAAAATCATGAATATTTCATAAAAAAAAAAGAAAACAGGGTATGTATTATAACAAATATGCTGAAACACAAAAATGTATGTAATAAACTTTTTATAATTATAAATATTTGGCCAATTGGCTAACAACTACGAGCAGCACTCTGTATTCTGAATAAACTTGGTTGAAAACTGACCACAATACGCAAGAAATTTTTGAAGGTATGGGGGTAGGGGGAAGAATAATAATGAAAAATGTTATATAATACTTGGAATAAGAGGTGCCCTAAATGTGAAGATTTCAGGGAGAGTCCAAGCCTCATGTCCCCTCCCTTCCGTTTGTTTATTAATTTAACCTCCCATTCTAGAATATGTTATAAAGACAAGGCTTTGATGATTTCGACCTTTCCACAAAAGTCGTGTTATTCCCAAATCACTAAAAGCATATTATCAACGAAAAACTGCACTTCATCAAACAGTTCGTGGTAACGAACTGTAGTAAGGAGCGACCCGGCTCAATAGTAACCAAAACTCTAAAAATCGGAATTTTGATACCAATAGCTACATCAAAAGAATCACATTTTAATCCTGATTTTAAATATATAAGTTTCATCAAAATTTAGTCTTACCCATCAAAAGTTACGAGCCTGAGAAAATTTTCCTTATTTTGGAAAGTAGGGGGAAACACTCCCTAAGAGTCATAGAATCTTAACGAAAATCAAACTATCAGATTCAGTGTATCAGAGAACCCTATTGTAGAAGCTTCAAGATCTTATCTACAAAAATGTGAAATTTTGTTTATTTGCGTGTTTATTTGTTGTTTTTTTTTCCAGGAGTGATCATATCGATCCAGTGGTCCTAGAAAGTAGCGAGAGGGCTCATTCTAACGAAAATGAAAAGTTCTGGTGCCCTTTTTATGTGACCAAAAAATTGGAGGGCACCTAGGCCCCCCCCACAGAAAATTATTTTCCCAAAGTCACCAGATCAAAATTCTGAGAATTTTATTTAGCATAGTCGAAAAACCTTATAACTATGTCTTTGGGGACGACTTACTCCCCCCAGAGTCCCCGTGGGAGGGGTTAAAAGTTACAAATTTTGACCATTGCTCAAAAGAAATTACTTCGTATCTGAAAGGGGCTGCTCCTTCATCTACGCCCCGCTCTTCACGCTAAAGTTTTTCCCTATTTTAAAAAGTAAAGTTGAGAGAAAGAGTCAAACTTTAGCGTAAAGAGCGGAACGTTGATGAGGGAGCAGCCTCTTTCATATACGAAGCCCCTAAAGCCTTCATATACGAACCCCCTAAAGCCTTCATATACGAACCCCCTAAAGCCTCTGGATACGGCCTTGCCTTCAACTCATTTGCGAAACTCAGAATCGGCTGCTGTTTCAAAGACAAAGGACCCATTAGCAAATTCTCCCAGGGGACTAGCCACCCCCGAGAGCTAATGAAAATATGTGGTTTGACGATATGTGATTGAAACTTTAGAACAAAAAACTTTCGTCCCTTTATTTACAAGGTTTTCAATCAAAGTGGGTAGATACACAGGGAACTCCCAAAGCTACCAAATTCCTTGAATGGTATTTTTGTGTTGATTTTAGTGGTTTACTAGCAAGAATGCTAGAGCATTTACTAGTAACTGCCCATTCCTGAACCTATGAAGCCTTAAAGCTGAATATCTCCATCTCCAGCAAAATACTGGAAAAGTTAAACAGTTTTTCTAAGATTCCTGGGAAAGTAGGTATCGGTTGTTAGTTTCCTTTCGTTTATTTAGATCTCTTATCCCCGCTCTAAAAGCTACAGCAAGACCGCCCCATCAACTCTACATCATTAACCCACAATAACTAAAAACTTTATAATGGACAAGACAGAGTGATCTTTTAAGGTATTGAATCCTTTAAGAATTTCTAGCTAAATCCAGGACTTTCAGGACATTTATTGTTATTCTGACCCCCCTCCCCATCTGCTAAAGAAACAACCCCTGATTTTGCCTAGGCAAGACACCACAGTTATGTATACCTTTGCTAATTTGCATTAACCTCTCCCTAGTAGAAAGACAGCTGCCTCTTTGAAATTGTTTATAGGTAAATTTAGACGAATTTTATCCTTGTTTCAGTCTTCATGTACAAAGCAAGGGGACAAAAATATACCAAGCTTACCTTGAAGAAACCAATGACAGCTACTTCATTATCTTCAATGAACGCTTTTGATTGGTCTCCATTTTTCAGGTCAACAGCAGGTGGTCCAGTCTTCTTTAAGAGCCAATTAACAATTTCCTCAGATGTTCTTCCACCTTAAAAGGATATTCAATTATAAACAATCCGTGTTTTACAATCAAAATATGAACAAGGTTGAATTTAGAAGCATAATGAACACAGAAAACTGGAGTTGAATTTTAGGCAACCATGTTAATTTATCAATTAATTTACTGAATTGAAAACATAGGAGGGATGTTGAGAATACGAAAAAAAAAACAACCACATACATTAATAATAATAAAAACAATCACAACATTCGTTTGTAGCCTAACATAAAAAAGGAGAAAAACGAATCACTTTTAGTTCAATGAGCTACACAAAAGCATTGGTGACGAACTGCTTTCTTTGTATATATTTCACACAAATTAGAAAACATGAGGGACAGTACTTCGGATCAATTTCATTGGGTTAGTTCCAGTAATAATAATGTTAATTTATAACCCAATCATATCACAAGATAAACATTGGAGTAAACCCGTACACACACAAAAAAAAATGTGATTCAAAAACGAAAATCAACAATAACATTATATACAAAAACAAGAGCTAAGAGCTCATATGGCACTTGTGACGAGGCCGGAAGAGCCAAGAGCTCATATGGTATGAGCCCTAGCAAAATTCTAAGAATCAATAGATTGATTTAAAAGGAAAATCAGAGGCTGGATGCCGGTCGGGATTTCAGATAAGATCTCTGAGTCACGAGGTCCTTCTAAATATCAAAATTCATTAAGATCCGATCACCCGTTCGTAAGTTGAAAATACCTTATTTTTTCTAAATTTTCCGATTTATCCGTCCCTCCCACTCCCCCCCCCCCAGATGGTCGAATCGGGGAATGACAATTTCTGATTTAATATGGTCTTGTTCCTGATACGCCTGCCGAATTTCAGTGTCCTAGCTTACCCAGAAGTGCCTAAGCTTGCAAAACCAAGACAGACAGGCCCACAGACAGATAGACAAACAGACTGACTGACCGACAGAATTTGCGATTGCTATATGTCACATGGTGGATACCAAGTGCCATAAAAAAACATATAAACTCCAATACGCAGTTTCTGAAAGTATTTTGCGTAAACCAGTCAGCTTGTCAATAACATTTGGAAAGTAAAACTTATTTATTATTGTGTAATTCCTATACCAAAGAGGAAGACAGAGAAAATATTTACAGAAACGGAAATGGGCCACTCAAATATCACTAAAATCCTTATTGCTAAAAATAGACTAAAACTAATATATATATATATATATATATATATATATATATATATATATATATATATATATATATATATATATATATATATATATATATATATATAATAAAGAGAAATCACCAATGCAACAGCACAAACACATAAAAAAAAAAATAATAAAAAAAAAAATCTCAATACAATTCCAATCATTTGAAAAACCAAAATTAAAGCAATTGTTGGTTTTAATATGTTCTACCAAAAATCACCCTTAACCACGTCCATTGAAAGGAGTCTCGATTTTAAGCAAATTGAAATTTTTTTTACAAGATGCACCATTAAAAAAGCAAGAATTATAGAAACCTGTATATTCTGAAGGTTTTCCATTTCTAAAGAACTTCAATGTTGGATATCCCCGAATACCATGTTCTTCAGCAAGTTCTTGTTCTTCAGTGGCATCTACTTTAGCCAGTTTGATTGGTGAGCCATCAGATGCCAGTTTCTGTGCAGCTTTAGCATATTCTGGTGCTAAGGATTTGCAGTGACCACACCATGGGGCGTCTGGTTTATGAAAAAAATATACAACAATTTACTAATTAAAAATTAACTACTATAAAAATACACTTAAAAAAGCAAGCTGAATAGACATATTTACCAAAGTAATGAAGTTTCAATTAATTTATTCTAATGTGATCTCGTTTACTTTGTTATTAAAAACTATGATTCAATCATGTCTTACTATTATTTAAATATCCTAAATTGTTCACAACACTAAACAAATACATTTTCAAACTCTTGACTTGAACTTACTGACCAATACAGAGACAAATGCCAAGCCCATCCAATCAGCTCACCCTTGGACGGAAACTGAGTTACCACTCTCAAATATACTTTACAAAGCTACAAGAAACTTCAAAGGTGATTTTATTATTCCATGAGACTTCGAATTCCCTGACGTTTTTGGCAGAGGGACTCCCATATAATCCTATTATCTGTAGTTCAACCACCTCCAGAGGCTATACTGATTGCATTCATCATCTTTGTACCCACACCAGTATCAAATAATAATTGTTTATTGTAAACAACAGCAAAACGGTCCTAAGGATAAACTATATCCCGCCACAATTGGTAGAAGTGACCCCCTTGTCATCAAAATAGTCACCTGAAGACATAAAGCAAGAAAAAAAATAACAAGATATTTACAGAATATGACAGAATCAAGGTGGAACTAAGACAAAGCAACTGGGAGTAAATATTCAAAACTGAAGTCAAAAGGCATTGGAAAAAAATCCAGGATATGGGGCTATAATCAGAGACTAAGAAACAGAGCAAAATAGAAAAACTAGTCCCAATACCAAAGCCCTTGCCATACATGACAGCTAGCAATTGACAGCAAATAAACTTAAGAATGCCACTAAAAAAAATAAATAGGTTACTACAAAAACATGTCAAAGCTCAAAATAAATTAAGGAAATTCACTAAACAACTCTACTGTAATTTTCGAGGGGGGAATTGTTGACCAAAGCAAGATGAATCCTAAGAAATTTTCAGCAGAAATTCCGCCCCAAAGCCTATAATACATCTTTAAGCAAATGGTTTGTATTATTGTTACATATCGTTGATAAAAACAAAAACAATTGACATCAGTCTCAATAGTAAAACTGGTCCTGATAACATAAATCTTCATGTGCTAAAAGCAGCAGCAGGTGAAATTGCCCCAACTCTAGCAATATTATTTCAAAAATACCTAGTAGATATTTCAGAATGTGTCACATTTTACTGAAGTCATAATAATTCAAAGCACCAATACAGCATAAAACAACCTGACATTCTCCCTCATACCACTAATAATTTGTACTAGTGATAAAGACCTCGAAGTCCCTGTAGATAACGTCCTAAACTTCTATAAAGATCCTGCACTAGTAGTATACAGAAAAATGTAAGCATTAGATTTATCAGAACATTATTACATAGGCACTTATTATACAAGGCACTTGTGAGAACAGCCCATGACTTTCAAATCTATCTAGCAGGTCTTTCTACAAAAGTGATATACAGCTGATTGAAGATATATAGTAGGGGTATCTCAGGACTTGGTGAGACACTGTATAGTAAGACTACATACTCTAAAGCTACCATCATTGGCTCCTTGATGCAGGGGTAGTGACATAATGCAAGGCAACTTAAATAAACTCAATAAGCAATTTCTCTATTTTTTTATCCAACGTCACGATTGGATTCATCATCCAACGTCAGCCTTAACAACTTAATCTTCTTAAAAAGAATTTTCAAACCTATTCTAGCACCTTCAACTTGCATAGCCTCTGAAAGTGCATTCGTTTTGCTCAAATCTTCCTCAAGGTGCTTAAATCATCATCATAATCTAAGTCTAGGAAAGCTTTTCTTCCCTATTTTAGTCCAAGTTCTTCCCTTGTTTTTCCTGTGCTCCTTAAGACAAAATCCTTCAAAATGATTCATATTAATGTGAATAAATGTGAACATAACCCTGCTTACCCCCTGATTTAATATGAAACCAGTAACCAACCTCATTTCCTACCTAAACCACAGCCAGGGCCGTCACGTATGGGGTGTAGGGGAAGCCCCCCCCCCCTAGTGTTTTCGGCCATTTGGTAAAAAAAAAAGTTAATAACATTTCCTGATGCCGCTAATTTTTCTTCTTCCTTACAGTTACAGCTACAGTTTTCCATTCAGTTAAAGAAAATGAAAATACGAATGACTAATGAAATTTCAATCTAGGTTGGTAAATGTAGCGGTTTTACTGACTTATGTCCTGAGTTTAAAGGTGGAGCCAAACTTTTCGTTTGTTTAAATAAAGAACATGAATATACTGATATGATGTTCATCATAAATTATATCTCAGATGGTAAATCTAGCAGTTATACCAACTAAAAATAAATTGTGTTCCTGGAACAAGATGATGAACCAAGGGACAGAAAACCCTTGAAAGATAAAGGAAAATTTTGAAAGTGCTGCTTGTCAGTCAGCAGTAACTGATAAGGCAGTTTATGACAAACTGAAGCACAGCATTGAAAACATGTAGGATGAAAAGACTTAAGGCCTTGAAAAGACAGCAAGAAAAGGAATTGATTAGAAACCAACAAGGGGTCAAGGTTCATACATATATAGTAAAAACACTTGGAAAACAACATATAGCTCTTTGTGGTATAGTTAATGACAGCAAGGTGAATTTCTGTCAAATCATTCACCTTGTTTCTTGCTGCAATCCACATTTCAACAACTGGTTGCATGAAAGAATGATGAAAAGGAATATGGTGAACTACCTTAGTGGTGTTTTACAAAACCAATTCATTGAGGCACTGGGTAACAAAATCAAGAACACAATTGTAACTGATGTAAACAATAGCAGTGTGTATTCAATTATTGCAGATACTACTCCATACTGTGCACACAAAGAAAGGCTTGAGATTTGTGTCAGGAATATTGACTGCAATGGCACCATCCAGAAGAGACTTTTAGCCAAGGTAAGGGTTGAATAAAAAAAGGTAAAGAAATTGCCAACAAGATTCTAGAAGTTTTAAAATAGGAAGGCATAATCAAAGAGGCACTTATGTTCCAGAGCTAAGATTATGCAAGCAATATGTCAGTGTCTGACAGGATGTCCAACCAATCTTGGAAGATTAACACACTACATTTGATGCATGAATCATAGAGAACCTCACTGTGGAAAATGCATGCAGCAACAGTTCCATAGTCTGGAAAATGTTTGAGATGTTACAAGAACTGTACATCTTTTTTACAGGTACAATGAAAAGAGTTATTGCTTACAAACAAGCACTGGAAAGGGCTGAATAAGTAGTGAAGTTATATAAGTAGTAAGTAGTGAAGAATTTTTCAATGACGAGATGAACATCCAGATCAGAGAGCTTGACAGCATTGTGGACTAGCCTAGATATCAGTGTGGAAGTTCTTCATGCGCTGAAAGAACAGAATGAGGACAAAATAATAAAAGAAAAGCTGAAGTTCTGCACTGCTGCATAACCTGCTTTGACTTTATTTTGACACTTATGCTCATGTGGTTGAACACCTCAATCTGATGACTGCTAACAAAAAACTCTGGACAACAAGCAATATCTTTTACCTTAAATTGCAGCTTGGAGCGATATAAGGATTATTTATCCTTGTGATGCTCCATGAGAAAAAATAATTCGTTTGGTGTTGATTGTGGCTGTTAGATTAGACTCTTGTGGAGGTCTCTGCAGCTTCCCAATCGTAAAGGAACTCCTGGCAGAGCACTACCCTATCAGGGTGGGACTTGAACATGTCAGTTGAAGTAGCAGAAACTGTTCCTTTGGAGAGCTGGTTCCACATATTGATGATTCTTTGGCTGAAGAAGTGGCTTCTATGTCTACTCGTGGAACGCTGCATGGAGAGCTTCAAAGAATGTCCTCTAGTACCAGAATGCAAGGGCTGTGCAAAGAGACCAGGAAGGGTATTTTTAGAGAGGATTTTCTTGGTTAAGATAGTGTCACCCCTTTTCCATTGGTATGTAAGTGTCGGCAGCTTCAAATGATGTAGTCTTTCTTCATATGGAAATTTATTCATGTTGGTAACCATCTTGGTGGCATGATGCTGGACATTCTCAAGCAACTTCTTTTAAGAAGAATCTTAAGATTCTTTCCCTCAAAGACCCAGATCAGATACAAAGACCCAGTCTAACCTCTCCAGATTAAACCAGAGAAAGGCAACAAAAACAGTCATGGAAAAATTTGGTGCAATAGCCAAGGATAAGTTCCATCTTAAACAACATCCTAGATATCTGTCTGGTCATTATTCAGGGGCAATTACTTATTCTGGAGCCAACCCACTGGATGACTGGAAACTGTTCTATGCTAAGGAGCTCTGTTGTGTCCTTAGAGCCCTAGTGAATGGCTTGGATGATGCAATCTTCACAGTACAAAGTTTACTGGGCAAAATGGATGACAGCTATGAAAGCCTTTCCAAAGTCATGCAGATATTTCTTGGAAAAGCCTTAGATCCTGCAGAACTACTATTAGAGCTAAAGGCTTTCAAACACTTTTTGGCCAGGACTGTGGTTGAAAGCAACAAATTCATAATTTGCACCATCTTTGAGGGACTATTCCATGAAATTAACACTGTCAAATCAATATTCCCAACTCTCTGGTCAGTATACCAGTGGGTTGTGAAGTTTGGGCAAACTGAAACTGGTCATGATATATTTATGCACAATGACCAGTTGGATCACCTTAGGATGAAATGCTGCAAGACTAACATTACAGACAAGCTGAAATCTGATGAATTACTGAAAGTCTGGCTGTCTTCCAAACCAAGAAAGTTGTATTTTCAACTGAAGGTAAATTGTTGTATTGTCTTCTTTTTTTGTTTAATCTCTGTATTTTAATTTAAATTTGCCAATTTTTCACATCTAAGATATTTTTGTATATAAATCATGTTATCACTTTTCTCCTAACATATTGCTTCATTCATCACTAGGTCACCACATTGTTGTTCATTTGCTTCTTATCGCAAAAGGAACTAAGCATCAATTCTTCCTCAGATTATATGAATCTTTAGGCTGAATTGCAATGCAAAGTTTCATATTAGAAATAGTTATTATATTAATTAGTGGTGAAAACAGTCAGTATAAATGATCAGCCAGTCAGTAAAATCTATAACACCCCTGCAAAAAAAAAATAAAAAATTGTTAGTAGCACCCATGATCACAGCAGTATTATTCTTGTATACAGAACTGATCATTTTAATGTATTTGCCCAGTATACTATACAAAGATAAGAGCTTCACTAAAGCTGTGCTATCAAATGATTAAAATACTTGCTTATAATCCATAAAACTAAAGAATAAATATGTTTGATGACTCAGGCACTTCTCAATTATTAATCTACAAAATTTGGTCAACATGTTCTTATACCCTTCATAAAAATGCACTGTCCTTGTCCTAAAACTTTTTCTACAGCATCTCAGAGTGTAAAAAGTATATGCCTATACAAAGAAACCATGCTAATGCCTCTATAATTACCACAGCCATTCTTATCTTATCAGCCAAAATCAGATATTTTTTTCCAACAATGATTAATGACACTGAACCTTATATTGGCCTGACAATACTGAGTATTGGTTTGACAATATATCAGAAAGGCCTTAGTCCTGTAGCCATTGCTGTTAAAACCTGCTAAAACACTATATTTCTTCCTGGGACACTATCTTTTTGCTCCTGTAAGAAAAATTCATCTGAGTCATTACTATCACTGTCAGTTGGCTCTACAAGGTCATATACTATTATGACTGATATCCTGCACTTTCAGTCACAAATAAGTAATTAGCATTCTATTATTAATACCTAAGTATTTTCAAAGACAAATCTGCCTTTCTATGTTGTACAAATAACATTTTAAAAGGGACAATTCCTTTTATTTGATGGTGAAGACAATAAAACGATCTATGGATATTTTGGTCAACAGTGGCCATACTCAACAGATATCTACTGAAGACAGTCACTGAGCATGTGACCAAAATATCCAGACATTTTGTTATTGTTTTCACTGTCAAATAGAAGAATTTTCCCCTATTGAATGGCTATTTGTATATCATTAATGCCTTCCAAAAACTAAACAGGGCTTAGCAGCTTGATTAGGACTAGATAGCATTGCAAGCACTTTAGGGACTATGGAATTTCCTTAGTCAGAATATTATTATATCCTAGGCTAGAGTTAAAACTTTAAGTCTGCAATTGACAGAAATTAGTGTAAAAGGCTTGGGCTGGCAGTATGGGATGAGTCTGACAAGCAGTCTTCATCCTTATTGACCAATATTTACTGTAAATTTTCCAGTTAATTCACATATAAGATAGTTAAGAAATAGACATCCGTTTAGAATCAAAAATGAATCCTGAATTCAAGCATAACATTCATTTGCATTGGAAATGAACTTTACCCCATCTCTTAATATACAAATTTATACCCTGAGGCCTGTAATGAATTGGCAAATTTGAGGCAGTTTCCATTACTGACCATTGAATAAAGTGAATAACACTTTATAACTTTTTTATGCTCTTTCTGAATGTAAAATTTGTTTTACTCAGAACTGCAAATCTAAGCCCTTTATGAACCCTTGGAAATGATACCTTTTCTTCTTGTTTTACAATTTCAGGTATATATTTGCATATTATGTGGGTAGGGATATGTATTCTGTCAATATTTAGGTTTATTAAATTTTATCTATATAAGCTAAAGTAAAAAAGCCTCTTTTCTTCTGTATTCTGGAAAAATTTATCGGTTTTGGAGTGCCCTTATTTTACAACATGACAAAATAAGTTTAGTAACAAGATCCTACCTTTTTGGTGTAATTCTTTATGATAGATTCAAAATGTAGTTCAATGCAAATTAAAAAAAAAAGAATTATATTTAGTATTTGCAATAGATAGAATAAATATCAAGCAATAAGCTATATATTTTTCGAATTATAAGAGAGGTCCTTCAAAAAAGAGGTCCTTATAGGTAAGCCAACAAACTAATGATTTCAAGTGTGTGATCTTAAATGATTTTAATAATAAACATACTGGTGTATAGCTAAGATTTTTATTGCTCATTCCTATTCTTCTCAATTCCTATTTGGTAGACAAGATGTGAGAATTCTATACTGATTTTTTACTTTATAATTTTAAGTGTTTGATCTTAAATAACTAGTAATAATCATACTGAAGCTTCAATTTTTAGCTATCTATTGATATGTACAATTCTCATCAATTACTATTTGGTACCAAGATTTGAAGGTTTTGAGTTTTAGAAAATTCAACTCTTCTTTTTCAGCAGATGCTCAACTGCAAACTAGTTTTTTACCCTATGAAATTCAGAGTGAGCCTAGGCCTATATATTTTTAGATTAGGGGAGAGACAAGGCAAAGGGGGGTAAAGTTCATTTTTAAAGCAAATGAATGTTATACTTGGATTCAGGATACAATTTTAAGCCTACAAAATCCCTTTCCCTTACAATGTCCTCCAGCTTAACAACATTATGAAATATCTCAAGCCAAAGTCTAATCCTAGCTGGAAATTCTTCAATCAGTTACCTTCTAGTTTCCACAATGGAAGTCTTGCATTTTTGGCATAATGAAGGATAGCCTACATTCATAAATATGAATTCAAGAATTGATTAAAAGACTTCATGCATATCCAAGTTTTCTAAATGTATGATCTGCAATGTCCTGATAATGGCTCAAAGGATTGAGTTGAAACAGATAGGGATTGTGGGGGTGGGCTGAGGAAAGGGTGTCCATGGCTGTTTTACATTTTTGGCACAACCTGAAATACACTCTTAAGCATAAATTCAAGAATTAATTAGAAGACTTCATGTATACCCTAGTTATCAAATATAGGCCTATGATTTGCCACATTTTGATAATGGCTCAAGGGGTTGAGTTGAAATGGTTTGGGATTGTGGGGTAGGGTGAGAAAGGGGATTTCAAATTTGGATATAGTAGAGAGATCAAAATCAGTGCTCTCTAGATTGTCCAAATGGTATACATGCAATTATGTGGAAGGAAGTAGCTTAGAATTTTGGAAAAAAACTCTCCTGGAAAATTTACTTTCCTCCAATTTTTCTTCCATTTCCCCCAAGTGTCAAATCAAAATTTTGAGATAGCCTAATTGTCCAAAATAGTTCAAAGGATAATAACTATGCTTTCTCATTTGACTACCACCCTTCAAGCCCCCAGGACAAAGGCTGTCAGCTATGAAAATTGTCTGAAAGGGCAACAGATACCTCAAATTGGCAATTTTGTTGCCAAAAAATTCAAACTCTCATTAGCCATATAAAGAATTAGTTCAAATACAGAGAAATGCCATGAGTAGTTTTTTTTAAACAATTTTCCAAAGCTGTTCTATTTAAAACTTTAAGCAGCAATACTTACACTTTTTGCCCTAATTTACTATCCCATATTGTATTGTAGGCTATTGTTAAACTAATTAGGCCTATAGAAGAAAAGGAGTAGGCATAGAAAAAATTTAAAGTTGTCTCTAGCTGAATCTGAGTTTAAGAATCCACTCAACATCTTCTATCTTTTCTGAAAGGTCTTTACTTTTTAGGTAGTGTGTCTTGTCTCTCCAATATCTTCCATTTTATGCATACCTAATTGGAGAGACAAGACATGCTACCCAAAAAGAAAAAAATGGCACTAAGAAAAGAATCAGAATGAGATTTTAATCCTAAGGTTAATGTGTATTTCTTAGCTATCTAAGTAGTGAGTTAATGAGAAAATCTACTGTTTTTACAGGGCCCATAATTACTGTTGGCAAATACAATCTAAGGTAAGGTCTACTGCTGTTTTTTCTTATATCCAAGTATGACCTCCAGCCTGGGAATTATTGTGCATCATTACTTAAAATAGGTCAAAGCATGAAAAATTACTCACAGAACTCAACAAGGATGTGCTCAATATCACTCAAGGCACTGGCAAAGTTTTTTTTAGTGAGAACTAATACACCTTCGTCTTTTTTTATTTCTTCCTCTGACAGAGCTAAGTGAAGAGTAAGAAGACTAACAATAAGTATTAATTTCATATTTCCAGTCCTATCTAAATTCCTTGTGTGGTGAAGAACTCAATAGCCTACTATCCAAACAACCAAAAGGACTATGTAGATACAGATGGATACGTGGATGCTGATTTAAAGCATTTTGATTGGCTCGTAGAAGGAAAAGTACCGAAGCTGTACAGAATGAAGAGAAGCTAAAAAGATATCACGTCACTACAGCCTGCCTCTGCACATAGACTTTTGTGTTATATGCGTATACTATATTACTTGTACCTAAACCAGTGACGGATCTAAACCACACCGGACCTGGGGCAAGAATGGGACTTGGCCCCGCTCCCAGTCCACATCTATTATAGAAATTATATTATGGCTGATTTTTTTTTAACTTTAAGGGCTATCTTGAAGCGAACATCTTTATAATATCTTCCTATAAAAGCTTCAAAGCCATATTATGTTTTATGTCGATTTCACTAAAATTTATCAAGAACTGCTCAACTGTTTTGTTTCTAAGATAGTTTTTAATTAATATAAATTTGTTAAACCTTCTTTCTTTAAAAACAACTGACAGATCCATAGTTTAAAACGTCTTTAAAGGCGATTTACAGGTTCAGATATGCATTTTTCAAAATGATTTGTAGTATATAAGCTATGGAAGTTGAGTTTTTTTTTCAAACGGTAGTTTTTTCTTTCCTGAATATGTTAAAAAAAACTGCCGAGAAAATAATAATCGTAATGCTCTTAAAATATTAATACTGAACAATTCCCACAATATCTAACGGTAAACATGTTAATTAAGAGCTTATAATCCCACTGAATTGTACTCGAGTGGTGAAATTTGAATTTATTTTACTCACTCCTTCATTGAGCAAACAGATCTGATAGTGACTATAGATCTATTAGCATATACAGATAAATGTAAAAACAGATATTGCAACTTTTAACACAATGTGACATTCTTAAGTTCAAAAAAAATCCGTGCATCGCCTAAAAACATTAAAAAACTTTAAAGAGCTCTACGGGTCTTTTCTTTCACACATAACATACTATAATTTTTTAATTTGGAGGCTTTCGGGAAATTAAACAAAAACTTCAACCAAGCAATTCACAGGAATATTAAGGTCGAAAATTTATCATACTATAGTTACGACGATATTAGAAGCATTATATTTATAATGAAGTTGACAAATGAAAAACAAATAAAGATGTGATGTACTAAATCTGAAAGTCCCAAATTCAAATACTTTACAGTACCACACGCACCTATTGCTTTTGGCCTTCAAGGCTTAAAATGTTAATTTCCAATGGTGCTGGCATGAAATTATTACCATCTTTTGAATATTATTGTCTAAGACCGCCTATTCCTATCTTAACATTTTTGGAGCAGTCTGAAACGAATGCAAAAAATCGTTTCCAACGATTAAGGCTACCTGTAGACATTTCTAAAGAAAGAGAACTTTCCCCTGTTGTTTCGTCCGTACCTTCGTTTATCCTTATAACTCTCCGAACGAAGCTAAGCCCACTCTTCACTCCTAAGCGTTGGGGCGTTCTGGAGCTAAAAAATTAGGGTTCAAATTTTATTCGATCGAATCAAAAAGTGCCGTATGATCCAACTCCACTGCAGACCGGAGGGCAGGCTATTTCCGATCTCCCTCTAGATTTATTTCTGTCATTAGCTTCCGCAGCTTTGTTCTTTTTTCATGAAATTTATAAAAAAGATTTCTCTATTCTAACTTCTTGGTTTTCAATCATCAACTATCTTACTACTGGTTTTATTTAACTCCATTACCTAACATTTTTACAAACTCATTTTGAGTTTGAGGTGACATATAGGCGAGAAAATTTTTTTGGTCCATTTTTATCCTTACTTAATACTATCTGAGTATAGAATCGAACTTTGCCAGAACATCAATTCTAAAAGATTACTCTATTAGCATTTGTGTCATTTTCTTTGTGGCTACCCAACGCCAAAACTTGTTTTGTATGAGACTCCATGATATCATATATTCTTGTCAGAGCTTTATATCAGTTCTTAGTTTCCTTTGTTAATGGTTCTTTTTCTTTTTCATTAATTGTTTCCAAAGTCTCTTTTCCAACTCATCCAATTTAAAAACATGTTCTTTATATTGAGTAGATAGTTCTTCATTGGCAACCTTAGAATTCAATTTCATCTAAGATCAAATCCTTCTGTGAATTAACATGTCACCGCATTAGATTAATTGGTGTTTTTGGATACAAAACAGCAAAAGCAAAACAATAGTGCTATCGACGAACAATATGTTATCCAAGAGCACAAAACTGTTTAATAATTTGGTTAAGTCCAGTAAAATCAATCCCCTGTCATCCTTCTCACTTTTGTCGATAATAACTGTGATGCTGTAGATTCCATATTATACTAAACCGTGGATGATACTGTCGACTATTTTAACAAATCTGTATATACCTGTTATACAGTTTTAGGGCCTCTCGGTACTAATTGAAATCTTATATTCATATCTATTTTTTCAGACCATTCTGAAATGTCCTTAAAAAACAAGTTTTATTTCGGCGACGAAATTTCAGCAATCACAGCAGAAGTATTTCAATTTTACAAGCATAGCCTTGGGCTCAAATAAAACAAATCTCTAAAGAACTCAAACCTGAAGACCGTGGCGTAAATTCTAGCGAGACTCGTATGCATATCTCCAAACGTTTCATAAACTTAACGATAGCTTCTTAATTTATTTTTATATTCTCCTTCTTTGCTTCCTCTTTATTCCGATAATTTGCTTTGTTTCTTGTGTTAAAGATATTCCATTAATTAAAACAATATTTTAAAAATATTTAAAGTAGAGGCCACCGCATACCCAACGCAAAATACAGCCTTCACTCATTTAAATACCGCGATTCTTGCTGTCAGTCTCTTTCGTATGCTACCTTGGGGCCAAGACCCCCTCTAGCCCACACATCCCAAAGCTAAGACACTGAATATAGATCAGCTCTTTTGACAACTCACCTAGCACCTTTCATTCAGCACAACAGCCAGCCCCCTACCCCTTCTATTAGACTTTCAACTCAATAGCCTTAGCTACTTCTGATATATTGTAGATATGCCCTTCTGCCAATCCAAGATTCACTTATTTTCTTTTGATTCATTTCAAAGTAGTAATAATAGTAGTAGTAGTAGAATCAGTAGGAGAGGTAATATTAGTAGTAGTAATAGCAGTGGCGATAGTAATGGCAGCAGTGGCAATACTAGCAACAAATGTAGTAGTAAAAGCAGTATATGTAGAAGTAGCAGTCACAGTCAAAGTCTTAAGTACTCGCAGTCCATTTTACAATTGAAGATGCATTTAACCTTTATTGATTTAGCCCAAGAGCATTTGTTATTGCAATAGTAGTTTTAGTAGCCGTAAAAGTAGTAATAGCAATATTAGTAGTAGAAATAGTAGTAGTTGCAGTAGAAGCAGTATAGCAGTCACAGTCACAATTAGAGTAGTGGCTGTAGTAGTAATTGCAAGAAGCCTAATTCACAAGTAATCTCACTTGCACACAGCTAAGATTAAATATTTGGCCTTCCCCAATAATAAATCCTGCATATAAACAGTGGACCAATTAAATAGTTTGAATCCTCACCCCGGGGACGTGGAAGCTCAAGTCATCCCTAGAGGCATAGTTATTACAGCTATTGACTATTTTGAACAAAATAACTGTCTGATTATTTTGCCTAATGTGAGGGAGGCATCTAACATGGGCAATAGGGACTAGCCACCCTCTGATGTCTATTCGATATCACGCTCTACATCTCATGAAATTTTCAGCTTGATACACTCAGCTGGTTTCGAAATATTACTGGTACACCTTTGTGACAACCAGCGTATGCCTAGTGTTTTTTTTTTATTTTGGTCGACATCCCCCTTAGCATTTTCGGAAAATTTCACCGCAATACTTTAAGCCTTTTTGAGGATTCAGAATGAGACATACCCTCCTTTTCCAACAACAAACCTTATATGTAAAAAAGAAGACAAATTACAAAATTTTATGTTAAAAAGCAAATTTTTATGTTGCGCAACAGTTCTCCTAATAGTTCTCCTAAATAAATATTTTTGGCTATGGCGATTTCGATAGCACGATTTCTACCTTAATTCGATCCCGTTTTGTGTTATTTCAGGCTATTCTTCGAAATTCCCACAAATTGGTTTTTGCAACAAACTATCTTTAAAATTAAGCAAAATAATAAACTCGGTTTTACAATTTTAGTTACTCTGGCCTAGTGGCGCATTCTTTAGCAGCCAACCAAATGATATAATACCATAGAAAGGGAACTTTTTCGCAATTAATAAATTCTAACTTTTTCTCAATTACATCATCCTTATATATGAAGATGCATTTTTTGTTTAAAATTTTACAATATCTAATTGCCATCTTTTTTTACCTACAAAAGGCACAAGATATAGCAATTTCTTTTAAAATGAGTGCTTTAACATCTTACTTTGTTTCAGCATCCCACTAGCGGCCGTCCAAAGATATAACTGTGAATGTGACTTTTTCGTGATTTTAAAAACGGGTTTGAAGTTTCAAAAACTAAAAAAATTCGATTTGATAGAAAAATAGATATTATACCATGAATTTGGCAATTTCAAGTCTGATTTTTCTATTTTATTCTCACGTTGAAAGTTTACTTCTACGCTGAGTTATTGCTAAAGAAAGGAATCACATTCACGTATTTGATGAGGGGTTTCTAAGAAAGGTTGAGCACAACCGTGAATGTAGCATCATTCCCGGTTTTGCCTTGAGAAAGCATGGCAAAACCTTGAACGTTCTATTATTTCAGCATCGAAGTTAAGAACCAATTGATATGTAAAATGAAGATTATAATGTGAAATCTACTTCAAGTAAAACGGCCGAAAAAGTAGAAAAAATCACTAGTACGCCAAGCTTTCATTGGACCATCGTTGAATCCAGTTCATTGTCATAACTTGTGATCCTGGTGGCTAAGACCATTGACAATTAAAGTAGGGACTGTGAAAATAGTCCAGTTCTTCCTGTGCAGTTCAGTCAGCCCATAGCTAAAATGTTTCACACCCAGGAAGTTTTTAATGACCTTGACAAATGCGCTTGCTACGTTGTCAGCGTCACGTAACATCTTCGTGTCAAACGACTCAAACAGTTTTAGATTCACAAGGCAAAATGTTTCGGTAAAGACAGCGAGTTGAATTCTGAAAAAGCACTCCTTTATCTGTGGCAGTGTGGGCAGGAGCCTAACTCTCTGAGTGTTGACGCAAAAAATCTGTTCTTTATCCTTTTTTCATACATTTTCACTGCAGAAAACTTTAGCCCATCTTGATTTTTATTTGCGCCTGTCCCAGATTAAGGTTTCAATATCTGTAACATCACCATTCAATACTCTGTTGTCGTGGTCCAAGCAGTACCCTGAAAAGTGATTTTCAAAAATAGGTTTGTTTTAATATCTGTTGTCAAAATATACAATGTGTTACATGCTCTTTTGCATGAAGATCAAGTTTTTTGTTAAAACCGCATCATATGTTAAATATTATGTTGTGTTAATTAAAAAACAAAAACAAGAAAAAAAACTGATATAGCAATCTTATTGAAACGAGCCTTTATGCAGCTCTGTTCTAGTATCCCCTAGCGGGGCTAAGTGTGTATATGTTTATTATATAATCTCTGGTCATGTATATCCAGTGGGGTCAATGAACATAAACTACCAATGAAAAAAAGTATTTCCCTTGTTTTTCAAAGCAGGATACTGCAGGTTTCCTGCAGTGGGATATCAGCAAAGATGATTCAAATTGTATATTTTTCTTTTTGATTCGAAGCCAGCTTGGAGAAGATTTGGGCTATTTTTCAAAATTCCAATAAATTGATTTTCAAAGTAACATTTTACTATTAAGAGTTATCATGGCACTTGGTATTTACCATGTGACATGTAGCGATCGCGAATTCTGTCGGTCTGTCTGTTCTGGTTTTGCTAGTTTAGGCACTTCCAGATAAGCTAGGACGATTAAATTTGGCAGGCGTATCAGGGACCAGATCAGATTAAATTAGGAATAGTCGTTTCCCCGATTTGATCGTCTGGGGGGGGGGGGGGGTAGAAGTACAAACTAGTTCCTAAAGGCTTCGAAAAAGTGGAAGCACTAGGGAAACAACGTCATTCCAAATAGTTCTTCAGATCATGAACAACCTGTCAAAATATGTAAAAAGAGAAAAATTCAATATTAGTCTTACCTAATTAATTGGGTCTCTTTTTACATATTTTTACAGGTTGTTCATGACCTGAAGAACTATTAGGAATAATGTTGTTTTCCCAATGCTTCCACTTTTTCGAAGCTTTTAGGAAATAGTTTGTACTTCTTGTTTGTATCTATGCTTTTTTATTTCCTTTGTTTAGTTTTATTTGTATTTATTGTGTGTTTGTGGATCTTTTCGTGAACGTCGTTTACTGTATTTGGATGTGTTAACGAACCCGTGAGATGATGCTTTGTTTCTGATTTTACTTTTATATTATATGGGCTCAGAAGTGAACTGCCAATAGTGTTGGCCTTGCAGTAAATGCCTTTCACAATTTTTTTCAAGTTTTTATCATCCTTACGTTTCTCAATTTCAAAATAACTGCTTGTTTATAGGATTACATTGATTTTGTAACCTTTCCGCTTATAAATAAAACAAATTAGACAGAAAGAGCTAAAAATTCATTTTAATTAAAGACCAATATTCACAAAAATTCATATCAAGCAGACCTGTCACTTGAAAATCTATACAGATTTATTAATGACAAAACTCAATATTTTAGTCATTTTCAATATATATATATATATATATATATATATATAAAAGAAGAAAAATGCAATGTTTATATACAAATCAAAATTAGCATTCACAGGTACCTTGAACCTACACTTAAGGTCTCACTTAACGTCTCAGAAAAATGATACAAGCTTCACGTCCTGATCGCCCAGGTCACATGTTTCTTTAAAGGTTGGAAGCCTACAGCAGAAGACATTTACATCAACAACATAGCATGGTAAATCCTCTCTAGATGAAAAAAAGTAAATTTTAGCAAAATTTTAACTTTAACACATTACTACCGACTACCACAAAAAATGGGTCTATGTGCAAAAAAAATAATAATAAATAGCTTGATTTGCTTAACAAGAATAGTCAATTTTATCCAATTACATCTTAATGGATAGACGGAATAACGCATTTTTAAAGTAACCAATTACGAGGGGAACAGAAAAAAGACAAAAATCTGGCGAATTAGCCGGTAATAAACTAAATTATCTGAAAAAACATAAGCATCTGAACTTTTTTTTAAGGGGGGAGAGGTCAGGAATGTATTCTACTACGCAGTAGCAGGGAACTGCTTCCCTAGACCCCAGTCTCCTCCCCCCACCGCAGAAATTTTAAAATTAATACCTTCAAAATATAGACCTACATAAGTCAAGCATACACAGAAACAGATCAGTTCTCTTTAGTATACCTCTGCTTTATAATTACTGAATGCCTCTTCTACCATTCTTCTTTTGTTCATTTTTGCTTGATTTTAAATCACGTCACAGAGAAAACATAAATCAAAGAGAAAATATAAAAACAAGAAACACTATGCTACAGAAAGCACAATAGAAAAATTTTCATGGAAGAAATGATTGCTGTTCTTTTGGACTCTTTAAACGTTTAGTTTAAATAATACCGCCTTTTATTAAGTAATCCCAGCAATAATTCTTTCACGCAAAATTAAAGCCAAAAGATAATATATTTTCTCATAACGAAGCTCCTCAATGTCCCTAAATTTTAGAGGAGGGATTTGCTTCATAAATAGATTTATACTCTTACTTTTCATATGCATCATATTCGAGGGGACGCTCCCTGTACCTTAGTGTGAATTTTGGACCCCAAGTGTTCTCCAAACAATTGACAAACTTCCCAAAATACTTGGCATAGTTCCGCCACACTTGTCAAAGCCCTATGGTGTAATGATTTATAAGAGAGTGACCTCTCAATGAGAATGAATTTGGAGACATTGATAAAATAAGTTAATGGTTGATCTGAGCTGTTGTATTTGCTTGAAAATATAAGGGATTCATTCTAGAACTGAGGAGATCACATATTTTTTTAACATTATGGAAGAGGAGATTTTAAGGGGGGCCAAAGAGGGGCCAATAACTTTTTGCCACTTATTGATTTGAAACTTTGATTTGATTTGCAACCGTAATCCCGAGATCAAGGTAACTAATTGCAATTTCTGGATGAGCAAGGCCCCCTTCTTGAGTTTCTTACTAGGAATCAAATTATAGAAAACATAAAGTAAAATTAAGAGTAAAGACGCTAGTTCTAATGATATTAAATATGCAAGATCATGGTTCTCGAGAAAAACTCCATGATATAGATTTATATGACATTGAAAAAAGCAACAGAGATCAATTGAAAACTGTTTTTTTTTTACGTAACATAAAAAGACAGAATTAAAACACATATCGAACAGGAACTATCTTGATTGAGTGTCTGCCACCTACTCAACTCCCACTCTTTATAATAAAGTTTATATGATCCTCTCAATGCTTCCAGAGCAATTTGCTAATAGATATCGCTTGAGTAAATTTACTAAAAAGTATATTCTATTCACATAGCCGTAAGAATAGAAGTGCATGTTTCATTATTAGCATCTGTTATAGAGAATAAAAAAAAATTCCTTCCAAATGTTTGTAAAGCCAATCACAAAACAAACAATTCCAATTACTAGTTGGCATTATTTAACATAGGAAAGTTGATTTTACAAACTGATTCAACCTCAAATTTAAGCTAGGAAATATAAATAGTTTAACTTAGTCCATTTGAACAATATACTCTTAAGTTGTGTCAATACATTTCTCAAACTCAAAGATTTGTGTAGGAGGATATTCTTACAACTCTTAAAGACGGACAAATATTTATTTATAAAAATAAATAAGGTAAGAATTATTAAATTTCGTACGTTTAGTGCTTCGTATTGCGAAATTAGATCTTCATTTTCTGTTAATATTTCGAATTTTAGAAGAACTAGACAAATGAACTGCTGCGAGGCAAGATTATTTCTAAATTCCTTTGAAATACTAAGGCCACCAAAATGAAAACATATTTAGCCCTCAAGATCCATTCAAGGCCTATTCATACCCGAAACCCAAATTTCTTAGCCAGTTTCTACATCGTCATTTCATGGTGGTTATTACATCTGTACTTTCTGTATTTGATCCCTGCTCTTTTCTTCTTCCTTCTCACTGGTTTTAGACAAGTCACACCCAAACACCTCTTTGGTTCATTTTGTTGAACATGTAGCACTCTGTATCAGACATCGAGAGGCACCCGGCGCAAAGCCAGGAATTACATTTGTTACATTGTATGGCGTTAAGCCTTTCATCCAAAACACACCCTTCCATTGCGCACTTATTAGAGCCTTTTTCGGGTGTTGAGGTTTTTGGCCATTTCAAGGCGCTTTATCCTGTGGTTTGCAGCAGCATTGAATGGCAACACTGCGCACACACACACTAGAGCATTCTGGATTTGTCTTATTTTGGCAAGGATTTTCTCAGTAAACAATCACTTCTTTAGAAGCAACATCATCAATAGCCAAAATAATTACTGCTTTAAAATTATCAAGGTAAATAGAAACTATGGGAAGTGCAATACTCAATCCCCTATCCCGGGAGTTTAAGTATTAAAATCCCGCCGGTGCCAATCCGGCCTCTTGATTTTTGATATTGCTCTGTTCTGCACAGACAGAAAAAAAAACAGGCTAAATACATGAAAAACGGCTGAGCAAACGGGATCGGTGGTGTTATAGAAATATAAAGTTTGGCAAATGTGCAGATTCAGAAGAAGAAGAAGCACATGCAGCAGATTAACAGTTTTTTATTTGTTTGGGTTAAAAATAAATATAAAGCAAATAAAAGCTGAATCTCGAAAATTTAACAGTTCAAAATATGAATGTCCTTTTAACTGACAGTGAAACAAATAAAAAAATTTTTAACTGCATATTTCGGACACATATACTATGTCCATCATCAGCAGTAAAACTAAAATAAATTAATAATAAAAAAATTATACCCAATAAACTCATTAAATATTGTTTATTGCTCTTATTTTTTTTTCAATGCAATAGCGGAAGCAAACTTCCTTGACCTTTTCGGCTACGGCTCATTAGATTTATCTGACACATAAGGTGGTAATAAGTTAAAGCTCTTAGTCGAAATGAGATCCACTTTATTTGAACTCAGCATATTAACATAAATTCTATTCAAGCCAAATTCACCTGCATCTCTGTTCATGGAATTATTCTTGATTTTTGTTTTTTTAATTTCGATTGTTTCCCTGAAAATTTGCTTTAAACCTTGGTCCCCAGAAATCAAAGGAACATTTTCAAACAAAATAAAATGATTTGGATAATTATAAATGTGTTCCAACAGAGCCGACGTGAAATCTTCAGACTTGGAATTTTGCTTTAAGGACGATGACATAGAATTATGATGTTGTAGTAATCTCATTTTTAAATTTTGGTTAGTACGTCCCAAATAAGAGCTTCCACAATTACATCGGATTTTATGAACCACACTTTGTTGGGTGGTGAAATGAGATTTACTTTATTGACCTCAGCATATTATCATAAATTGAATTCAAACCAAATTCACCTGCATCTCTGATCATGGAATTATTCTCGATTTTTTTTTTTATTTCGATTGTTTCCGTCACACAGAAGGCCTCTGTATCTATGGCTGCTGCTTTATTCAGTGTACCGCCTATTGAAAATTGAACTATAAAACACTGGAAGTCAATGATGTTATTTAAGGATTTCTATTTAGGAGCCTTCGAATGAAACCAGTTTACTTTTGGATAATTGAAAATTGAACTATAAAACACTGGAAGTCAATGATGTTATTTAAGGATTTCTATTTAGGAGCCTTCGAATGAAACCAGTTTACTTTTGGATATTTAGTAACTATGACAAACATCATAGCCTAGGAAAATAAACAATCAAGAGAGATAAAACTCTACAAAAAGAAAACTTCAAACGAGACGACGGCCAGTAGAATTAAAAGACTAAAACAACGCGGATATTTCACCTGTATAAAACAAGGCGTCTTCAGCATAAGACAGAAAATTAAAAGAAAAACTAATCTAAAAACAAATAAAAACCATCACCAAATATAATAAATACAATTGTCGCTATTTATCCACGTAGGGAAAAGCAGCTATGCGAGTTACTTCAATGAGAATCAAAGAGCATTATTTTTGTGCCGGTATGATGCTGTTAAAAGCATCACCGGCTATGTAGTATTACCCTTAGATGATATTACCCACCTGACAAAGTATTCTTACGTCTTCATTAATACTCTTAAGACAAGAGAACATTGTCATTTTCATAAACTGAATGGTCTAGGTTGGAATTGTAACTGATTTACGCGCTCTTCTGAGCCCAACATGACCTCAAACATCCCTCAGTTGACGACGAAGCTAAAAAGTAGGTGAACCTATTTAAAAATAGCTACAACGAATACACTGGGATTACCACTATTAAAGTGTATTATAAATCAAGCTTCCTGCGCGGATTGGTGCTCTTGAAATAGTGAGGTTTTCAATTCAGATGTTTTGTTGAACCCGTGACCTTTTAACATTTAACTAGGCAAATTACAACAAGAAGAGCTTCCGAAATGGTATAACGAACCAGTGAAGTTTTTTTTTTGAATAAACTATAGTATTGCTTAAATTAAGGTAGTCACGGTTAAAGATTCTAAATAAGGCTTAAGTGGATAAAAATGACTCAATGGCTAAAATGAAAAGACTTTCTGTTTTTTTAACGGGAAGAGGAAAGGGGAAAGTCTGAGAAAAACACTTTTACAGGGCAGCCCACAGAAATTTTTCTAAGCAAGAATGTAAGACTGCAAATAGTTGTTCAGGGATAGGGAGTTAAGAGTAAGAAAAGCTAGAAAACTGCATTATTCCTCCGAATGTTAGAGTTTTTGCTTCCTCTGCATGTTTATTTTCTCTTGAAAACGGAGGGAAGCCCCTGTCTTCTTCTCTTGGTGTTCTTGGACTTTAAAATATGAAGAGCAAACTTTTTGCTTTTATTGCATTTATTAAGGTATTCTTTACCATAAAAGCTGCTTTTAATATTCATTTGTTCTTCCTTTACACGTTTGACGTAATTCGAGCCTATGTGACTTAGAACTACTTTGATTCGTCAATTTGGCGTTATCATACAATTTAAAGTCTTTGTGTCAGTTCAAATTGATCTTTGACTTCCATCTGTTTTTTTCATGATATTTTGTCAATGTCCCCTTTGATTTTCGTCTATCACTTGAAGTTATTCTGTCAGTTTGATACTTTTCTTAGTCATTTGGTTCGATACAATTACCCCTGAAAAAAAAAAAACAAAAAAACCAACAAACAAAGAAATAAACATGCATCCGTGATCTTTCTTCTGGAAAAATACCAATTCCACATTTTTGTAGGTAGGACCTTGAACTTCTACGGTAGAGTCCTCTGATATCCAAAATCAGACGATATTGTTTCATTAAAATTGTTTGAGGTTTTAGGTGTATTTTCTTCGTTTACAAAAACCAGGCAAAAATGTTCTCAGACTCGTAGTTTCTAGTGGGTAGTACCAAACTCAATGAAATGTATAAATTTGGAATCAGTAGAAGATGGTAATTCGTCTGATGCACCTGGGCCAAATGATTCCCTACTTACTGATCAGTACCACGGACTGTTCGATACTGTTTGGTGAATCTTTATATAATTAATTTTTGCTAACTGAATCTCAGTCCTTACAAAATAGAGTCACTTGCCTTTTGTAAAACTTGTTTCCATATATTAAATAGACTTATCCCTTGCCGTCAAATTACAACCCAAATAGAGAAACTCTTTTTGCACTTCCAAACTTATTCTTTCACACCGAACTGCCTCTCTTTCTGTCACCTTCTCTCCTTTCCTATGCACTACCAACGCCAAATTCTTCAAATATAGACTTAAGTGCTACTCGTCCCTGTTTCAACCAGTGATTTCTCCCCAAGGGGAATGCATAGGTAACTTTTTCATTTTTATTCTGGTCCTCGTTCTTGAGCACATGTATTTCTATAAATGTGCTTCAGCTTATTGAACATTTTGTCGGGTTTATAACCAAGGTGAAAACAAGCGATGTGAGGTGCAGCGTCAAGATAATAACTCCGAGAATACCACTAGTATTCTATCCAAGTCTTAAGCAGACTGTCACTTCATTTTTATTAAGTTATTCTTTACTGCTTTGGCCATTAGGAGTTCTATTTACTTACGTTCCTTAAGAGGGAATTCAAATTGGTTCATTATTGGACCTATCAGTTTATGAAAATAATGTTTTTTCTTTCTCGATTCCTCTGACCACGTTTCTGCTGGTGGAGCTTTTGGGTCATTTTTCCTTTTCAATGAACTTTTCCTTTTCTAAAAAAGATTTTGTGACTCTTTTCTTGTGTTGCTATCTGAATTTCTTTAGGACCCCCCTTCTTTCTCCTCTTTACTATCTTTAACATTTTCTTATATGATTTCCTAAGTTCCCTTGAAAAATTCAACAGCATCCTTCATCACTACCCTAGTCACAGTCTGCTTTGTCTGACCTGGCGACAAAACTTATTGTTTTGTCTGATCTAATGAGAAAAAACTCTTGAGCGAGAAATTTCTCAAGTAAATTATAAAAAAAAAAAAAAAAAAAAAAAAAAAAAAAAACATGGCACGTCTTTTTTGCTGAGATTGAAGAACAAATTGAAAAAAAAAAATGAATAAAGAATTGTCCTACTACTAAGAAATTGCCATGGTGTTAAGTCTTCTCAGAGCGACACGCTTGCAAACACATCTCTTTCGTCCAATCCCGTTTCAACCTTCAGCTTTTACCAGTCATAAAAAATTAAGGCTATTCTCTGAAAATCTCATCTTAGTCTGACTAGGGCACCAAGCTTGTTTCTTAACGAGGGCTCTTGAGAGCTAAGACTGTCGTGTGTAAAAAAAAAGTATCTTTTTGCCTCCCTCCTGTCTACTTGTTGCTAATTCTTTTGTTTTTCCTTCTTTTTAGCAACAACACGCAAATGTAGGTGGCACGTCTTAATATTAGTGCCATGAACCCTAGTGTTCTATTCTTAGGCCAACCCTCTTCCTCATCTATGTGAATGACCTCAACCGACTTTCTAACAGCCCAATTACCAATGTTTGCTGTGGATTGTGTATACCATATAAAGTATAGTAATACCATAGAAAGTATAGTAACTGGAATGTTATGTTGTAGCATATAATCTGCGGTGAGTATGCATGTTGATGACAAAGAAATTTTAGCAGAGAAAACGATAAGTTGGTTAGGTGAGATGTATTTTAAATTTTGTTCAAAGTTGTAAGACATCCTTTGATTAGATAAGACTAGTGATGAGGGATGTCGTTGTTTGAATTTTTCAAGGTATAGGGGGCTTAAAAATCAAATAAGAGAAAAGTGAAATTTGCAAACTTCTTTCTCGTGTTATATAAACTCTGGTAATGCGCTGCAATTAAAAATTCCTTAGAAAAATGAACAAAAAGACAACAGCTTTCATTCGAATGATTGGCTTATCTTTATTAAGCTAAAGGTGTGGACATGCAAACCTGACTTATAAACAATACATGACAATTAATATGCACCAAACAATTAGAGATATGCAAAGTTACAAGGAGTTTATGCGGCAGAAAGGTTGTGAAGAGAAAACGCAAGAGAAGGTTCTCATTCTTTGGCTAGAGGAAATCACAAAATAGAAGAGGATAGCAAAACCCATGGAGTTGGGCACAAAAATACCTTGACGCTTTACCGTTTTGGCGCGATTTTTTTTTTATTGCATACACTTTTACAATTAGAGAGGGAAAGCCCCCAGTTAGGGATCCTGATCATCCCTGACTAAATGAAGGAAAGATGAAAAATTGATACCTGGAGGAGAAAAGGCGAAGCATCTCAAATTTGACAGTCTTGAAGAGCCACTGTTTCTTAGAAGCAAAGACAGAATGGCTGCAACTCCAGCACCCAAGCTGTGACCTGGAATAAATATAATTCAACTTAAAGTCGAAAACTGTATGCATTTTTAGGACAAGTAATAGGCAGAATCTTCGTAACATAATCATTTTTTAGTTTGGAAACTTCTAGACTGCCAATTTCACAAAATTTTATTCAATAGAAACAAAAAGCAATACTCGTCATTTATTTTTATTGACAAACTTTCAAGGGTTCAATGTTAATCCCTTATAAACTGAAAAAATAACATATAAATAATGTGAAAAAACAGAAAGAAGATTAAAGAGCTTCGTCCAACTAAAAACGAGAAGAAATAAAGGCAAATAGTCTTCCAAGCTTAAAACTACCACAAATTACTATCAACAAATAAAGGACCCCCCCCCCCTCAAAAAAAAGAAACTACAACAAATAATCGATTCAAATTCAAAACGAGCAGAAAACAACATAGGAAAGGTTGACGACCCCCATGCCTTTACAAGATCAGAACATAATTTTTATTTTACTAAAAAAAAAAAAAAAAAAAAAAACGATTAAGCGAGGATTTTCAATTTAATGTACACATACTAATATTTATTACTTAAAATATTAAAAAATTTTATTTATGACTGTAAGATCAGTGACGGCATTTAAAATATTTCTTGCTTTCAGTAAAGTACAAGTTATGCTCTGGTCTTGAGAAGGTGTGGGGTTGTCAGTCCTACTCATTTTCATCTCTGCTTGTTTTTAGTTTGATGCGAAATTCTGAGACTTGTAAAACCTCTGGGAAATCCCAGAAGTCCCAGAAGCATCACCTTTATAGAGTAAGCCGTTTCAAAAATATTACTATGTATCCTTTTGACACCCTTTTGATGCTCTTTTCATAATATCCTTAGCCTTGCCAGTAGTTTCAATTGGAGCATTAGTTGGAACACTTTACTAGCATTAGCAATATTACTACTAATACTAAACAAATCACAGCAGCACCAAGCTGCCTAAGCCCAACACATCTAAGCACGCTCCACCTCCATACCAATCGCTAAAAAACCTCCCTCTTTGGACTCTTTATGGAAGTTCCGTGGACGATGTATTTTCCATTTACCCCAAGAAAGTTGGCCGAAAAGGACAACCTTGGGCAATCTCATATACTTAATACACAAAATGTACCCTATCCATCACAACATTTTTCATTACAGTTCTAGAAAACGGCACTGAAACACACTATTCATACAGCCTAAGATTCGAAATACGGTCAGCCAGTCAAGTGCCACAAATAAATCATAAGCAATTCCAATGAAAAATATCTTGTAAATCTGCCTTTGTTTTTCGGGACGCCCATACTTTAGAACCATATTTGACGACTGTCATCATTGTAGCTTCCAATATTCTATTCATGGTTCACAGCCTTATCTTCCTATTCTTCTAAACTTTTTTCAACTGTGGAAAATACAATAGGCCTTGATTATCCTACTTTCCAAATTTTCACGGCATCCACCGTCGTTGCTAATAGCACTAACAAGATAATTGAGGCTTTCTACTTCATCAATCTTTTCGTTATCCAAAACCACCCTTTCAGCTTCACTTATTCCTAGTTTTAGCGACGAATGCTTACTAACATAGATTCTCAAACCAGTTCTAGCACCCTAAACTCGTACAACTTCAAAAATTTTATTCATTTTGCTAAGCTTTTCATCTGAAATGTTAAAATTACCAACATAATCTAAGTCCACCAAAGTTTTTCTTCTCCTTTCGGGTACTATCATCGCCTTTCCTGTGTTCTTTAAAAGGAGGTCGATCACAATGATCCATATAAATGGTGGTAGAACACAGCCCCGCCCAGCTCCTGATTTAATACAAAGCTAGCTACTAACCCCGTCTCCTACCTTAACCACAGCAGAGTTATTCTCGCAAATATTACTATTCATTTTATCGCAATTGCTTTGCTAAATCTGTTTTATCAGCTGAATCGAACGCTAACTCAGTTTAATTGAGGACTAAAGTTGTTTGATAACTATGGCACTTGTCATTTATCTACCTAAGAGTTAAAATTCAGTCGACACATCCTCAAACCTTTCAAAACCGCACTTTTCTTCTCTTAAAACTTTACAGCATCTCCCACTTCTAAATGTATCATCCTGAATTGAATTTAAACAAAAAGGGAATAGTTGTGGTAAAAGTCAAAGTCATGGCCAATTGCAGAAAAAAGCCAAGACAGATTGTCCAATTAAGTGGGCAGCCCAGTCAAGGTTAATTTTACCCCTTTGATTGCCGTTATTACTGTCTCCCATTTATTCTAAACCTCTCCGTGCCTGCATGTCCCTCCACAATGCCGAACTAGAGTCAACCTGTTGAGATTCTATCAGGCTAATTCACGGTGGGGGAAGCAATATATTGACAAAATTGGCAATCTATTTACAACTGATTACCGCCAAAGAAATGAATATGAATGGAAATAAGAGCCTATCTATTCAAAGCCTACAAGGGCCTCCTTCAATCTGCCTCGACTCTTATGCAAGTGAACTTGCAATTATAAACCAAGGGAATTGGGCCAGAAAAAAAATCAACTGTCTGTAATTAGCTACCTATAGAAAGCAGGCTAGTACCTCTTTAATTACGACATTCACTTTAATCACATTTCTTATACAGAGGTTTAATTAGGGCTTCCTAAAAATCGCTAAGTGCTTCCCCTTTTTCAAAAATTATATTTATCTCCAGTAACTTATGTCTAACCTCAGAGCCAGCATATTAAAAAAAAAACAAAAAAAAAAAACACATTGACCCCACTATTAGCACCTGGCGTCCAATTATTTTGTAATCCTTTTAGTACGGTGACTCGTTCTTCCTCACAAAATAAATCTTCCCTCAGAACCAATGTGTCACATTGTTTTATTTTTCTCTATATCTTTCCCTGTAACTCTATCCCAGCTTAGCATATTCTCAATATTTTGTGACCATCTCTTTTTAACTCTTTCTTTATCATTGATTGGGGGTCAGGTCCCATCTTTAACTGGGACAAGTCCAGATTGACTAATCACTCTCAAATCATTATCGTTCCAGGAAGATATTCTACTATTATGCAATCTAGCTACATCTTCCAGATCCCAGGCAATTTTATCCAAGGTATCCACTTTACACCTCCTTAGTTAATTTTTTAATGGTCCCACTACTTTCTTTACATTCCACTATTTTCATATGATCTATCACTCAGACAGTTTTTATACAAACCCCTTCTTCTTTCTATTAAACATAAGTAATTTTCATTAATATTTCTACCTGCCTTCCTAATTTTTTTTTCCTATAACGCCATTAGCAGAGTCAAAATTATTCTCCTAAAACTTAACCATCATCTTCAACATTGTTAAATTTTAAACACTCCAGTTTTGTATTCAACTGTTCTTGGCGAATTTCTCTCAGTTTTTCACTCTGTAATCTCGCAAGAGCAGTAAGTTATGCCCTTGGGGCATATAACTTACTATCCTTGTCCCTAGGCTCTAGGATTTGTCTCAACTCCGAAGGCCCTGTTCTATGATCTTTGGACTGTTCTGAACAAAAGGGATAGATAAGAAATCCACTGCTATGAAAGGTCTGGCTCCGCTCCAATTACTCTTAAAAATGGTACTAGAACTTTCAAGTTCCAATAGAGTGGGCCCCTTTCAATGTTGCTAAGATAGCCTCTTCTATACGAAGTGCCCTGGCCAGAAAAAACAACAACAATAACAAAGCAGACACAAAATAAATAAATATTATACTGCACTTACTTTGCTCTTTACTTAAACATTGATATTGGGCTGCCTATGATTATTGAAAGAGTTAACATGATTAAAAATAATTGTTTAATATGACTATTATTGAAAGTATGGAATAATTAATTCATTCAAAAATAAAGAGTACATAAAACAGTTCATAGTAAATCAAACGGAGAATAAAGGGCAACCAATCAACGGTAACCAAATTCTACCAAAAATAAGGTTTAAAAAAAGCAAACGACAAATGGGTCTAATATTTATGCTTCCAAAATATATAAATTTTATCGAATTGAAATTTCTTTGAAAAAGATTCCAGAAATACGAGCCAAGGGTGATTGTATCAAATCAATGGTCACAAATACCGTAAAGTCATTACTAATCGTAAACATGAAGCTCTAGTACTCTTTTTAGGTACTGAAACAGATTTAAGTTCAACGGAGCACTATTTTGTGCAAAAAAAAAAAAAAAAATTAAAAAATCGGGGCGGAATAGGGCCCAAGAACTTTACAAAAAAGAAATCTAGTGTCAGTAAATCTTTATGAAATTCTAACATTATTTAAGAATTTAAGAGAGACGAAAGAAAGAGAGACAGAAGAAGATAGAGGGAAGGAGAGGGAGAGAGAGAAAGATAGAGAGGGGAAGAAAGAAAAAAAGAGAGAGAGAGAGAGAGAGAGAGAGAGAGAGAGAGAGAGAGGGAGAAAGAAAGAAAGAAAGTGTGAGAGAGAGAGAGAGAGAGAGAGAGAGAGAGAGAGAGAGAGAGAGAGAGAGAGGAAAGGAGAGTATATATTCTAACCTGTAACAACCAAGCCGTAATTACTGTGTTCTTCTAAAACAGCAAGAAGTATGTCTTTAATTTGTCTTTTAATGCGTGTTGCACATTCCACCTTACCCCTGTGGCCCTAGAAAGAAGAGAAAAAACAAGGCTTTAAAAAATTTACAACAGTTATGGGCGTTACTAATTTTCAGTAAAAACTGAAAATTAGAAGTTCTAATTCCCTTTTAAGATTCAAAAAGTGATGGAGGGCAGCTAGGTCCTCCCGAATACCCCTCTTTTCCATTGAATCTGATTAAAATTGTGAGATAGCATTTTTTCAAAGTATTTCACAAAACATACAACGATGCCCCCAGGGTTGACACTACCCCCAAAGGCCCTAGGTTAATGTTTTAAATCATACCCCGGGTGAATATAAGATTTTTTATAGAATTGGGGCTCCAATAAACTTCAGAAGTGGCTCATTTGATTTAAAATCAGAATTTATAGTCCTCTTTTAAAAGTCAAGAGTGATTTGAAAGCAGCCAGCCCCCTCCTCTCCACGCTCATCATTTACTCCAAAGACGACCAATGAAAATTTGAAGATAGCATTTTGTTCATCGTAGTTGAAAGGTCTGAAAATTATGTCTATGAAGAAAACACACAACCCACACAGCTCTCAGGTCAAGAGTTGTCAGATATGTCCAGGGGGCATATAAGGATTTTAAAGAGAGGATGGTTGTTTAGACTTTGGACGGGACTCATTGGATTAGTAATCAAAGGGCAGCAATTAGCCCCCACACGTCTTGCTTTTTTTAGCAATTTTTTAGCAATTTTTTTTTAGCAATTTTTAGAAATTTTTAGGCAGTCATTATATTCAAAATAGTCCAAAGATTATATAACAAGGCTTTTGGGTTTATACAACATATCAGAGTAGTTAAAAAGGTCACTAGTAGTTCCAATTGCAAATTGAATGAGCACTTTTCAAAGTTTCTACAACAAGCCCTTCAAAATAAAGTGCCCTGGTAAAAAAAAAGTCCCCATATCCCTCTTTAGTGCTGCCTGATTTAGTTTTTCAAGTTTTGACTGATTTTATTTATAAAAATAAGATAGACAGACAGATAGATACATCTTTATTTACAGCAAAAATTAAACCATATAAACAAACACCGCAAGTGCCTATTGGCATACTTAAGCGCGTGGTATATCACAAAAAAAAACACAAACAAAAGAAATAACCGTCATGTTATGTCCGGAATGAAGCAGACCTTAGTCTGCTGACCATGTGCCACTGGATATGGGGGAATCCCCTAACTAAACACTCCACGTAAAGGGTGGCCTTGACCTCAAAAGGTGGGTGGAGCCCACCCCAGGGATATTCAATAGTTAGACTCCTCTAGCTAATCAGGTCCCAGACCTAGGGTCGTTGGGCTTACGACCCTCCACCCGAACCTAATTGCAACGAATAGTGATGTTATTGCCTCTGATGATCGATCTTCTTTTTACCCTTCAAGACTTCAGCATTTCCCTGGACCGAAATTTGACCATCGTTTGAACCTTATTGACCAAGGTGGTCTTCGCCTGGCCACCTGGAACGTTCTGACCCTTAACCTCCCTGGAGTAAAATCAATGCTTGCGCTAGAACTCAAGCGTTTTGGTGTGGCTGTAGCAGGCGTAACTGAAGCTTGCCTTATAGGAAACTACTCTGAAGACATCGGTGAAGGCTATCACCTAATCTGGTCGGGTGATCACAGAAACAAAACTAATGGAGTCACACTTGTGCTAGACTCTCGGACCAGGAGGTGCCTCTTTTCTTACGAGCAAATATAAGACAGGATACTAACAGTCCGGCACATACATGGAAAATGGACCATCATTGTCTGCTACGCCCCAACACGGCGTTGAAAGACGGCGTTTGGAACAGTGTTCTAGGACCTGTAACACCCGACTGCTTGAACGACAATGGGCTAAGGCTCCTTCATCTGTGCAACATGCACGATCTCGTGATCACCAATACCCTTTTTCAAAGGAAAGAAGTTCACAAATATACCTGGTATGGCAATGATGGACGAACAAAAAAGATGTTAGACTATATAATCGTGTCCCGACGCTGGCGTTCCTCTATAACTAATTGCCATACTTACAAAAGTGTAGAATTGGGAAACACCGACCACAGGCTTGTCGTCTCTAACCTTAGACTACGCCCGAAAGCCCAGATAAGTGACCACCATCCTCCCAAATTAGACCTGAACAATCTCGCAAACTCCAACACGCGCCAGGTCCATGCTGTCTCCATCTCAAACCGTTTCGACTGTCTTGGTCAAGTTTTGGGATCTGAAGAAGCATGGCAACCATTCAAAGACGGCATATTGCTTTCGGCAGAAAGTACTATCGGCCGTCTAAGCCCCCAAAAAAGTCCTGGATATCGCAGGAAACTTTTGATATTATTGAACAGCGTCGTAAACACGCCTAGCGAAGGACATGGTTACCTACATACGTCTAAACGACATAAGAAATAAATTCCTCCACAGAGACAGAAAGCTATTCACCGAGAAAAAGGCCGCTGATCTCTAGGAGGCCGCCAGAAAGGGTGACACATGCGTTATTTATTACATTTACATATAAACCATCTTGGGAATAGATACAGCAGCTTTTAAATCCTGGACAATCGCCGGTTCATAGACATGACATTACGGCCCGTGTCTTCTGGCAAAAGTTGCTCTCCTTCATCTCCTACAGAGTTATGGGAGAAATACAAATCGCAAATGGCCGAGAATAAAATCCACCGAATACGGCTAGAAAGGTCAGATTGACCTTGGACTTTACAACAGAAGTTTATAACTGCACTTTAGTTATGATGGAAGATTTGACCTTATCTATTGCAAACAAACTTCTCAAGCATTTGGGAATGCCTTCACCTAATCGTATTGCTTCTATTTCTACATGTGTAGAATGGGATCGTGGACAAAGTTACAACACAATTGATCTATTGTCGTATGTTACAGACAGAACACCGGGACACAAATGACGACTGGGACACAGGTAATATAAATGACGACCGGGACACAACTACAACGGGGCCGCCGGGGGGCAAAGGGGGGATATATAAATGACGAGGGGGACACAGGGAATGTTCGATTAGCAATTACCATCAACAAAGCCCAAGGGCAATCATTGGAAGAATGCGGTATAGATCTGAAAACGGATTGTTTTCCCATTAACAATTGTATGTTGCATGTTCAAGAGGCAGTAAACCTGACATTGTATTTATGTGCACAGACAATGGGACAGCGAAGAATATTGTATATTCTCAAGTTTTATAGTTAAAAACATATATACATCTATCTATATTCACAGGTGGGACACAGGGACACAACTACAATGGCGCGTAACTAATATGGCGCGTAACGACTTACGCGCGCGGGGGGGGGGGCTTGGGGGGCGCGAAACGCCCCACCAGCTAGGTGTTGGGGTGGCGCCTCAGAGAAATTACAGACTGGGACACCCGGACACAAATCACGACCGGGACACAGGGAATATAAATGACGACCGGGACACAAGGACACAACCACAACAGGGACGCCGGGAGCACAGGCGGGATATATAAATGACGACCGGGACACAGGCATTGTTCGAATAGAAATTACAGACCGGGACACAAATGACGACCGGGACACTGGGACACAGGGAATATAAATGACGACCGGGATACTCAAAGAGAAATTATAAACTGGAAAACCGGGACACAAATGACGACCGGGACACAGGGAACATAAATGACGGACACAGGATCATTAGAATAATGAGGTATACATCTGAATACGGATTGTTTTTCCCATGGACAATTATATGTTGCATGTTCAAGAGTCAGTAAACCTGACAATCTATTTATATGCATAGACAATGGGACAGCGAAGAATGTTGTATATTCGCATGTTTCACGTAGTTAAAAACACACACACACACGCACACACACACATATATATATATATATATATATATATATATATATATATATATATATATATATATATATATATATATATATATATATATATATCTATTCACAGGTGGGACACAGGGACGCAACTACAATGGCGCGTAACTAATATGGCGCGTAACGACTTACGCGCACAGGGGGCCTTGGGGGGGCGCCCCACCAACTAGGTGTTGGGGTGGCGCGAAGCACCACCCCTACAGCTAATATATATATATATATATATATATATATATATATATATATCTATATATATAAAAATAAGTTGTCTGTCTGTGTGTCTGTCTGTCAGGTGACGTCATGTTTCTGTGTCGACTGACGTCATGAAGTTAGTTGTCGTCATTTTTGCTATGACGGTGACGTCATTAACGGTATTTAAGACATTTGTTCACGGAAAAATGTTTAATTGTAAAATGACTGAAGAACCTACAATGGCAACAGCCAAGGAAGCTGCTCAAAGAGTTTATGTCAAAAAACTTGCTGCTGATAGAGAAAGTAAGAAAAGAAAGCGTTCCGAGGAATCACAAGAACAGCAAGAAAACAGACTTGCAGCTGATAGAGAAAGTAAGAAAAGAAAGCGTGCCGGGGAATCACAAGAACAGCAAGAAAACAGGCTTGCGGCTAAAGAACGCAAAACCGCGCAGTTAGATAAAAATCCACTTGGACAGCGAGAGTCAAAACATATCAAAACTGAAAATGATAGCGATGATGAATGGGTTTGGGATTTTGACTTGGATAAGGTCATCAATGCCTACCAGATTTAAGTTAAAAAAACAAAGGTTCGTCGATATGTACTTCATAGTGACGCTGAAAAATAAAGAAGAAAAAGAAAACTGAAAAAAGAAAAAAGGTAAAAAACTAAAAAGAAAAAACACTCAAAGAGAAATTACAGACCGGGACACAAATGACGACCGAGACTGAGGGAATATAAGTGACGACCGGGAGCCTCAAAGAGAAATTACAGACTGGGACACCCGGACACAAATCACGACCGGGACACAGGGAATATAAATGACGACCGGGACACAGGGACACAACTACAACGGGGACGCCGGGGGCACAGGCGGGATATATAAATGACGACCGGGACACAGGGATTGTTCGAATAGAAATTAGAGACCGGGACACCGGGACACAAATGACGACCGGGACACCGGGACACAGGGAATATAAATGACGACCGGGACACTCAAAGAGAAATTACAAACTGGGACACCGGGACACAAATGACGACCGGGACACAGGGAATATAAATGACGACCGGGACACAGGGACACATCATTAGAATAATGAGATATAGATCTGAATACGGATTGTTTTTCCCATGGACAATTATATGTTGCATGTTCAAGAGTCAGTAACCTGACAATCTATTTATATGCACAGACAATGGGACAGCGAAGAATGTTGTATATCCGCATGTTTTACGTAGTTAAAAACATATATTTATGTCTATCTCTATTCGCAGGTGGGACACAGGGACACAACTACAATGGCGCGTAACTAATATGGCGCGTAACGACTTACGCGCGCGGGGGGGCTTGGGGGGGCGCGAAGCGCCCCACCAACTAGGTGTTGGGGTGGCGCGAGACCAGTTTGTAGTAACGAATTGTAAATAAAGAGTGACCCGGCTCCGTAGTAAACGAAATTCTTAAAAACGGAATTTTGATACCAATAGCTATATCAAAGAGTCGGCTTGTTATGCTGATTTTAAGTTATATAAGTTTTATTAAAGTTAGTAATACTAATTAAAGGCTACGAGTCGGAGAAAATTGCCTGATTTTCGAAAAAAAGGAAATATAAAACGGTAAAGTTAAGAGAAAGCCTGAAAATTCAGGGATAGTGGAGGATCTGGTTCAAATTTCCCTTTTTGGAAAAATTTAAGGTACGATTTAAAACTAAATCCACTTTCTCCAGGTGGATATAATTGAATACACAGAAATATTTTATGAACATAAATTGAACAAAATACTTACAAGTGAAACAAGTATGAATGAAGTGAAAAAAATCAATAAACTTACCATATACATTGGGCGTCTTTGCTCTATAATCACTACATTATCACACGTCAAATCGGTAATTACATCATTTATCGACTTGGTGCCTCTAACACCAACGACGATACTTCTACTTTGATGATCCAAAATGATAAAATGAGGCAACTGAAAATAAATACCACAATTACTAAAGGAACAGTGCGATTGTACATGCACTAGAGGGAGCAATTGAAGAGCCATAAATAATAGACAGGATAATGGAAGGTTTACGATTATTTAATATCGTAATAATCACATAAATATACACATAAATATATATTAACCCTGACCCAAACATCTTTTTTCCTTAATTCCTTTGAAAATTACACTCTTAAATTTTTAAGTAAAAAGAAGCAAAAAAAAAAAAAAAAAAAAAATCAGACACACACCTACCCCCCTTCGCAAAAATAAATTATATAAAAAAAGGCCAAAGTTCATCTTTCCTGGTTGGCTCAAAATTTTACACTTAAGTCATTGAGCTAAAGACCCGAATGCAGAAGGAAAAACACAGAAACAATATTGGTTCCCCAAAACGCGCTTGACAAAGGGCCCAGAAACCTTTTTACGACCATGTCTCATGTGAGGCTCATTAAAACTTAGGAGGGGGCTCTTACGATTAAAAATTAAATCTTCTAATCATACGAAATTATGGAAACTAGCCATTGTACATTAAAGATTTTAGCAAAAAAAAAGATCATTCAATAAGTCTAAATTTCCGAGGCTTTACAATCTGGAAACAAAACAGACTCCTGGATAAAACCAAAGATAGTGTGCGGTGCCTTGTAATTAAAACTGTGTATCTGCAATATTTGACAGTCTGGGATAGTGCGGGGTATAATACTGAAACTTTTAGGAGATGTTGGCGGGAGAACTAGCCCTTTTTTTTAATTGTTTTAGAGGGTATCAATAAGACTAGCTCTAAATTCGTCTGGGTTTGAAATAAATGTACAAATGAGGACACTTCGAGTAGAAGGAATTGTGATAGAGGCTTCAAAAGGGCTCTATATTGGAAATTAAAAGGCCTAGTGTTGTTTTTAATAGTCAAAAGTGATTGGAGGTTAACTATTATTCTACTTAGATTAAAATTTGGATCCAATTAAAATTTTGAGGAAGCCATTATATAAGCTTTTTGGGAGCCTCATTTGGTTTGAAATTGGAAGTTATAGTTCCCTTTTAAGAGTCGAAAGAGATGGAGGACAACTAGCCCTCCACCCCTAACTACTCACCTTTGCAACAAATGCATCTGATTGAAATTGTAAGATAGCCATTTTGTTCAAAATAGTCTAGAAAATATATAACAATGCCTCTAGGGTTGGCCCAATCGCCAAAACCCAGGGACAGGAGTTGTTAGTTATGCCCTGGGGACATAAAAGTTTTTTTTTGGAATGGCTGGTCGCATAAGCTCCATCAAGAACTCATTTTATAAGAAATTTGAGAGGGACAAGCCCACCCCCTCCCCATCCATTATTCTCCAAAGTATCTTATAGAAATTTCGAGAAAACAATTTCGTTCAAAGTATTTGAATGGCTTGGATATTATGTCTTTGAGCTTGACAACCATCCTACAGCCCTCAGGACAAGGGTTGTACGTTATCCCCCTTGAGCATATAAAGTTTTTATGGAAAAGTTGGTCGCATATACTTCAGAGGGGGTCTCATTTAAAAGGTATTCAACATTATTCATACAAAGTAGAAGATTATTTAACAAGACTTTTCGGGTTGTCGCAAAACCGCCAGAGCCTGGGGGCAAGGGTTTTAAGTTATGTTCTGATGGAATATTAGAATATAGAATACGAATATAGAAGTCCGTCACGTAAATTAATTTGTGAGTTCCGTATAAATATTGCTAATAAAATGTTTGAAACTAAAATTGAGAGTTCTATTAGCCTTTTTAAGTAACCAAAAACCTATAGGGCAACTAGGGCCCTCCCCCGCTCATTTGTCTCAAAATTATCCGATTAATATGCAATTTCGTTTTAATTATTGAGCCAATAATTAATCGTTTAATATAGTGAGCCAAAATAAATACCTGCATTAAATCAAAAATGTTCAGAAATTAAATATAAAAACAGGTTTTTTTTTTAACTGAAAGTAAGGAGCGACATTGGAACTTAAAACGAACAGAAATTATTCTATATATGAAAGGGGCTGTGCCCTCCTCAACGTTCCACTCTTTACGATAAATTTTGACTCTTTTTCATAGCTCTACTTTTTAAAACGATAAAAAACATTAGCGTAAAAAGCGGGGCGTTAAGGAGAGGACAGCCACTGCTTCTCAACTCAACTGCAAACTCAAAAATCCTACTTAACTGCAGGGACCAGACCAACTCTTCTTCAGTTTTTGCATATACTGTCAGATTAGTGTCTTCAGCAAATAAAAATAATGCTTTCAAAGGGGTTTACACGTAAGTCCCCTTTTACCGATTAAAAATTTTAGATAAACTTGATAAAGATCATTAATATGCACAGAAAATAATTGTGTACGAAAATGAGATCCCTGTTTATCTCCAGACTCAACATAATATCCTTGTATAGCTTGATCTCTATCATTCAAATATAATTTCCTATCGCTTAGGTAAAGCCTCAACAGATTCACAGCTCTTCCTCTTATGCCGGGATACTCCACTTTACACCATAGAATTTCATGATCGACAAAATCAAACGTCTTTAAAATGTCCGAAAAGACACTTACAACTTTAAAATGTTTATCAAGGCCATCATTAAATAACGTTGTCAGAAATTGCACTGCATAGTCTGTAGAATGTTTCTTAATGAAACAAAATTGGTTCTTAAAGAAAAAACGTTTCTTCTCTAGAAATGTCTCAGTCCTTATGCATAAAATGTTCTCCATTATTCTAGCTATAATCGGAAGCGGTGAAATCGGTCTATAATTGCAAGGATTCTATTTGATACTATCTATTTGACACTATGTTTGCAATTTGAAACGACTGAGTGAAAATTCCATCTTTCCATTCCATATTCTAAAACTTTATAATTACAATTATGCTCATGTTCAAGCCCATCTTTGACAACCTTTCCAAACACATTTTTTGCTGATTCCACATCACTTGCCAAAACGTTCCATAAAAACAGGCTCTTACGAGTTTTTTTTTATTTTCCACTCCTGGAGGTTTTGCTTAACAGCTGACAACTCTGTTGTTAACTTCACGTTTTCCCGAGCCAAGACCAAAATTTACAACTTCAGATTTAAAGCTTCATTTTCTACGGCAGAAACTCTCGGCTTTTATTCAGCTATTTCCTTATTTGAAGCCGTCACAGATTTCTCCACTTCCATTAATCGGTATTCTACTGGTTTCATACTAATTGCTAGACCTTGTTAAACAGTTTAATTGTCGTTTACTGCTGCTAAAATTACAGCTACGCTGTCGTCAAACAATTTGATGGACGATTCTTCAGCCGATGTGCCTGACGAGACATTTCAAATGTTATAACTGTCAATATCTTGTTGGTTCTTTCTTTTTTTTTCGTCATTCTTAATGGACCCCTCCAATGAGATTAGTGGTAGTAGCAGCAGTAGTAGCAGACAGGTTTAATAGCAAAACTTGACAGCTATCACTGATTTGTGTTTCTTTACAACATATTCAAAATCAAACTACACTTGTAAATATAAATCAAATTATAAATATTAACTCTTATTGTACATTTTGACGAAAACCGGGACGAAAGAATTACCACATCGGTTTGTTCTTGCTTTAACGGGAACTAACTTATCTTGCTTTCTCGTTCTTGATGGTAGAGGTTTATCAGGTAGAATGTCACGGTGCTGAGATTTAGAAAGCAAGAACTCTTCAAAACTCATTATCAGGGTTTTGTATCGGTTTTGGAGTGACGACAGTCCTAGCACTTCCAAAGCCTTTTCTCCTGACAAAGATACACTGTTCTAAGTGCTGAGGGCACCCAAACATCGAACACATATTCCAGAACGGGGCGGACATACGCTACGTATGCATACTTAATACTCTCTGTGTTCGCACTGAACCTACGCATACCGTTTAAAGTCAGTAGACTAGCGTTTGCACTTTTAACCACGTTTTCAATATGTGCGACAAAGCTGAAGTCATTGGAGAAAGTAACTCCAAGGATCTTGATACTGTTTGTTAGAAGGAATGGAACATTTCCTTCTAACATCCATAACATCACTTTTCAGCGGGTTAAAATGAACTATCTTCGACTTATTCACATTAATCTCAAGATTTAGCTCCGCACACTCTTTTATGAAAACACTGAAAAATTTGAATTGAAATGTGGCGTCACAACTCCGTTTTGTACTAAATATTTCAGGATAAATGACAAGTCGTCCACGAACTTGTAGCGGTCACCACAGTCAGCTATGAGGAAGTTAATTACAGACAAGAATACAACAGCTGCAAGCTTAGTGCCTTGAGGGAATCCACAGGTGGATGAGGACAATTCGGAATTACTATCACCTTCGTAGAGAGCAAACACACGATGCATCCTCTGACTGAGAAAGTCCAACACAAGCGCAAGAGTCATTTTCTTAGCCCCCATTAGCTTGAGATTAAGGGCAGCTACAATGTGATTGATTAAATCAAATGCCTTTCGAAAATCTATGGCACCAAGGTCTACGAAACTGTGACCTTTTTCGACCCACTTGAGGAGACTTATCGTATATTCGCATAGGTACACTGAGGCATTACAGTCTTCAGCCATACATTTTGCAGCTCTTAATTTACCAGTTCTCTTCTCTAATAATTGATTATTTTACCGTTATTAACTACACTTTTTTTTCTCTTTATCCTCGTTATAAACACTTAGCATCACATAATAGCTAGATTAGGATGCAATCGAAGATACCTGTTCAAATGTGTTCTGGTAATTAATAGAAGGGTTGCCAACAATTTGGTCCATGAATGTGTTCCCTGAAGATACAAAAATATGTCATTTTAGTCAAAGTACGTCCATATTTTTTCTATAATATGTTCATCTTGAAATCAAAAAAATTATTTATTAAATCTATACGGAATATGTTACTGCAAAAGCACAAAACTCATAAAATCATGTAAACAGCAGGAAACTACTTGTAGGAGCTTAAAGCTCATTCTCCAGCGATAATTCCTCTTGAAAGATATGGTTGGTTATGATGGTCAGCATTTACACTTCCTTTAGCATTTTCTGCCAATCAGAATATTTCTTAGGTATGTCTTAAGGCATGACATGAGAGGGCATGTGCATGATAATCCAAGAAGTCAAGTGACGTACTGGAACTCCATAAAAGCTGGATTGCCTTCAATCACTTTTGACTCTTAAAAAGAGCACTATTACTTTCAATTTATAACCAAGTTTGCTCCTTTCGAAGTTCCTACAACAACTTCAATACGAAGTGCTTTGGTCTGGAAAAAAAAACACACAAAAAAAAGAAAAAAATTGTGCCCATATCGCTCTTTACATCAGCCGTTTTATTGCGCTACCTATGATTTCTGCTAGTTTCGGTTTTTAATTATTACAGAAATGTATATCTGCTTAATTTATTTCTGGATTGTTATATGTTCTTCAAACTATTTTTAATGACTGTCTCACAATTTTCATCATATGTGTTTGGGAAAAAGAGGGCTCCGAGAGGGGGAGAGGTCTAGTTGTACTCCTATCACTTTTGACTCTTAAAAGCAAATACAGAAATTTCTACTTCAAATCAAATGAGCCTTCCCTAAAGCTTACACGACCAACCCTTCCACAAAAACCTCATATACCTCCAGGGAACAAACTTACAACTCTAGCCCTTAGGCTATATGAGATTGTGTCAATCCAGAAGTCCTTGTTATATCATCTTCACACTGTTTTTTTGACAAAATGGTAATCTCAAAATTTCTCTCGGAGGTGTTTGGGGAAAGGAGGACAAGAGGGGTGGCTAGTTTCTCACCAATCACTTATGACTGTTAATAAGGGTGCTAGAACTTCTGTTTTTTAATCCAGTGAGCCACCTCTGAAGTTTCCACGACAACGCCTTCTATAAAAAATCTTATATGTTCATAGCATAGCCGATAGCTCTTGTCCCAAGGACTTTATTGGGACGGGGGTCGGTTGTGACCCAAAAAAACATAATTGCTCAACTTTTAAACTACGCTGAACAAAATGAAAATCTCATGATATTGATTGGATGTGACTGGAGAAATGATCTGCAAAGGAAGAGGGGCTGCTTGCCTTCCAAACCATTTTAATTTTTAATAGGACATCAGAACTTTTAATTTCCAACCGAATGACTTCCTTTTGAAGACTCTGTGACAACTCCTTAAACATGAAGTGTTATGATCAGAATACCCTATGTACTATGGTTCCTTTAAAATTTTCAAACTGATAATATTCCTTTTGGGTGCTGGGCTTTTGAATATATATATATTATATATATATGTATATATATATATACACACACACACACTATATATATATATATATATATATATATATATATATATATATATATATATATATATATATACTAGCTGTTGGGTTGGCGCTTCGCGCCACCCCAACAGCTATATATCCACCCAGGTGTTATCCCCAACAACTAGGTGTTGGGGTGGCAAGAAGCGCCACCCCAACAGCTAGTATATATATAAAAGTTGTCTGTGTGGGGGTCTGTCGAGTGACGTCATGTTCGTGTGTCTACTGACGTCATGTTTTCGACTGACGAAATTACAGACCGGGACATCGGGACACAAATGACGACCGGGACACCGGGACATAGAGAATATAAATGACGATTGGGACACTCAAAGAGAAAGCGACCGGGACACAAGGAATGTTCGATTAGCAATCACCATCAACAAAGCACCGGGACACAAATGACGACCGGGACACAGGGAGTATAAATGACAACCAGGACATAAGTAAAAAAAACTAAATAAAGGTAAAAACTGCAAAAAATAAAAAGAAAAAAAAACTAAAAACTAATAAAAAAGCTAAAAAACTATAAAAAAAGGAGAAAACCAAAACTAAAAAAAAAAAATAAAAAAAAACTAAAAAGGTAAAAAATACAAAAAAAAACTAAAAAGAAAAAAGAAAAAAACTAAAAAAAAATAAAAACCAAAAAAAAACTAAATAGAAAAAAAGGGGAAAAACACAAAAATTTATTTCATCATATACCAATTCAAAAACGAATGTTTATACAGACCGGGACACTGGGACACAAATGACGACTGGGACACAGGGACACAACTACAACGGGGAGGCCGGGGGGCACGGGGGGATATATAAAGGACGACGGGGACACAGGGAATGTTCGATTAGCAATCATCATCAAGAAAGCAATAGATTTACACTCTTACTTTTCTTAGGTGTGATATTCGAGGGAACGCTCCCTGTACCCTGGTGTGAATTTCAGATCCCCAAGTGTTCCAAGTAGTCCCTCTACGCTTGGGACACTCTCCAAACAATTGACAAACTTCCCAAAATACTTGTCATAGTTCCGCCACACTTGTCAAAGCCCTATGGTGTACATGGTTTATAAGAGAGTGACCTCTCAATGAGAATGAATTTGGAGACATTGATAAGATAAGTTAATGGTTGAATTGCTTGAAAATATAAGGGATTCATTCTAGAAATGAGGAGATCACATATTTTTTAACACTATAGAAGAGGAGATTTTTAGAGGGGCCAAAGAGGGGTCAATAACTTCTTGCCACTTATTCATTGGAAACTTTGAGTTGATTTGCAACCGTAATTCTGAGATCAAGGTAACTAATTGCAATTTCTGGATAAGTCAGGCCCCCTTCTTGAGTTTCTTACTAGGAATCAAATTATAGAAAACACAAAGTAAGATTATGAGTAAAGATACTAGTTCTAATGATATTAAATATACAAGATCATGGTTCTCGAGAAATACTCCATGATATAGATTTATATGACGTTGACAAAAGCAACAGAGATTATTTGAATTTTTTTTTGCGTAACATAAAAAGACAGAATTAAAACACATATCGAACAGGAACTATCTTAAGTGAGTGTATGCCACTCCTCAACTCCCACTCTTAATAATAAAGTTTATATTATCCTCTCAATACTTCCAGAGCAATTTGCTAATAGATATCACTTGAGTAAATTTACTAAAAAGTAAATTCTATTCACATAGTCGTAAGAATAGAAGCGCATGTTTCATTATTGGCATCTGTTATAGAGAATAAAAAAAATCCTTCCAAATGTTTGTAAAGCCAATCACAAAACAAACAATTCCAATTACTAGTTGGCATTATTTTTTCCACTCTAAAATTCTTTCAGTTAAATCAATAGTTTAACATTAGCGTAAAGAGCCGTTAAAAGGAATACTTAACGAAATTCGAGCATAAATTCCTGTGGATCAGGTGACGTCATGTTTCTGTGTCGGCTGACGTCATGAAGTTAGTTGTCGTCATTTTTGCTGTGACGGTGACGTCATTAATGGTATTTAATACATGCGTTCACGGAAAAATGTTTAATTGTAAAATGACTGAAGAACCTACAATGGCAACAGCCGAGGAAGCTGCTCAAAGAGTCTATGCCAAAAAACTTGCTGCTGATAGAGAAAGTAAGAAAAGACAGCGTGCCGAGGAATCACAAGAACAGCAAGACAACAGGCTTGCAGTTGATAGAGAAAGTAAGAAAAGAAAGCGTGCCGAGGAATCACAAGAACAGCAAGAAAACAGGCTTGCGGCTAAAGAACGCAAAACCGCGCAGTTAGATGAAAATCCACCTGGAAAGCGAGAGTCAAAACTGAAAATGATAGTGATGATGATTGGGTTTGGGATTTTGACTTGGATCAGGTCATCAATGCCTACCAGATTTAATTTAAAAAACAAAGGTTCGGCGATATGTACTTCATAGTGACGCTGAAAAATAAAGAAGAAAAAAACTGAAAAAATGTAAAAAACTAAAAAGAAAAAACACTCAAAGATAAATTACAGACCGGGACACAAATGACAACCGACACAGAGGGAATATAAATGACGACCGGGAACCTCAAAGAAAAATTACAGACTGGGACACCCGGACACAAATCACGACCGGGACACAGGGACACAACTACAACGGGGACGCCGGGGGCACAGGCGGGATATATAATTGACGACTGAGACACAGGGATTGTTTAAATAGAAATTACAGACCGGGACACAAATGACGACCGGGAAACTGGGACACAGGGAATATAAATGACGACCAGGACACTCAAAGAGAAATTACAAACTGGGACACCAGGACACAAATGACGACCGGGACACAGGAAATATAAATGCTATTTATATGCACAGACAATGGGACAGCGAAGAATGTTGTATATTCGCATGTTTTACGTAGTTAAAAATATATATTTATATCTATCTCTATTCACAGGTGGGACACAGGGACACAGCTACAATGGCGCGTAACTAATATGGCGCGTAACGACTTACGCGCGCGGGGGGGCTTGGGGGGCGCGAAGCGCCCCACCAACTAGGTGTTGGGGTGGCGAGAAGCGCCACCCCAACAGCTAGTATATATCTATATATATAAAAATAAGTTGTCTGTCTGTCTGTGGATCTGTGGATCAGGTGACGTCATGTTTCCGTGTCGACTGACGTCATGAAATTAGTTGTCGTCATTTTTGCTTTGACGGTGACGTCATTAAAGATATTTAAGACATATATGTTCACGTAGAAATCTATTAATGTTTAAGTTTAAAATGACTGATGAACTTACAATGGCAAAAGCCGATGAAGATGCTCAAAGAGTCTATGCCAAAAAACTTGCTGCTGATAGAGAAAGTCAGAAAAGAAAGCGTGCCGAGGAATCAAAAGAACAGCAAGGAAACAGGCTTGAGGCTAAAGAACGCAAAACCGCGCAGTTAGATGAAGATCCACCTGGACAGCGAGAGTCAAAACATATCAAAACTGAAAATGATAGCGATGATGATTGGGTTTGGGATTTTGACTCGGATAAGGTCATCAATGCCTACCAGATTTTAGTTAAAAAAACAAAGGTTCGGCGATATGTATTTCATAGTGAAGCTGAAAAATAAAGAAGAAAAAGAAAACTGAAAAAAGAAAAAATTTAAAAAACTAAAAAATACTAAAAAGAAAAAACACTCAAAGAGAAATTACAGACCGGGACACAAATGACGACCGGGACAGAGGGAATATAAATAACGACCGGGACACTCAAAGAGAAATTACAGACTGGGATACCGGGACACAAATGACGGCCGGGACACAGGGAATATAAATGACGACCAGGACACAGGTATTTAAGAATATCGTTCAAAGACAAATTTTTAATTGTAAGAAGACCGTTGAAAGAGAAATTTCTAATTGTAAAATGACTGAAATACCTACAATGGCAACGGTACCACCATCGAAGTAGATAACCAGTGGGTTGTTCCATATTCCCCATTAGTGCGAAACGTCAACCCCAAGTCAAATTCGTGCATTGTTTGGCATCATTTTAACAACTTGTTCTCCATCAGCTCCTACAGAGTTATGGGAAAAATATAAGTCAAAAATGTCCGAAGATATACTCCATCGAAAACAGTTAGAGACGTCAGATATGACTTTTGATTTTACATCAGAAATTTATAACTACACTTTAGTTATTATAGAAGATTTGTGCGTACGTATGGCAAACAAACCTCTTCAGGATTTGGGAATGCCTTCACCTAACCGTATCGCTGCTGTTTTGACATGTGTAGAATTGGATCGTGAAAAAAGTTACAGTGCGAATGATCTATTGTCGTATGTACAAAATAACATTTCCAAGTTAACGTCGGAACAAAAAGACATTTATGATACGATAGACTCAATTTCAGGACGTATACAACTACCTGCTGATTTCTGTAATTTAGTGACGTCCAAAAATTAATTGATTGAAAAAGTATTTCCGAATATTCTAAAAAATTATAAAAATAATAAATGGCTAAGTGAAAGAGCGATTCTCGCACCCAAAAATATAGACGTCCACGAAATCAACAATATTGTTTTGACCAAGATTCGAGACCAGGCAGTCCTTTACAAGTCAGTCGACACAGTTTTGGAACCAAATGAAGCAGTTAGTTATCCATCTGAATTTTTAAATTCCATAGATCTTTCAGGGTTTCCACCACACGTGCTACAACTAAAAATAGGCGTACCAATAATACTTTTAAGACATATCAACCCACCAAAGCTTTGCAATGGCACGCGACTTGCCGTAAAAAAACAATGGAAAACCTAATAGAGGCCACAATCTTGACAGGGCCTTTTGAGGGTGAGGCTGTTCTTATTCCTCGCATTCCCATGATTCCAACGGATCTGCCTTTTCAATTTAAAAGATTGCAATTCCCAATTCGATTAGCATTTGCAATCACCATTAACAAAGCTCAAGGTCAATCATTAGAAAAATGTGGTATAGATCTTAATACTGATTGTTTTTCCCATGGACAATTGTGCGTTGCATGTTCGAGGGTCGGTAAACCTGACAATCTATTTATATGCAGCGACAATTGGACAGCGAAAAATGTTGTATATTCGCAAGTTTTACGCAGTTAATTTGTATTGTATCTACCTATCTATCTATCTATATAAAAACGAGTTGTGTGTATGCATGTTTGTTTGTTTGTAAAAAGAGCGTTTGCATATGACGTCATTATTAGTGCATACGGCTTTGTATATGCACAGACAATGGGAAAGCCAAGAATGTTGTATATTCGCAATTTTTACGTAGTTTAACTCCTGCAGACGAAATGAATGCTTGCCTGAAAAATTCTAATTTATGGGCACACGTAAAAATATTAAAATTAACTACAAATATGCGTGTCCGATTGCAAAACGATGACTCTGGTCAAACATTTTCAGATCAATTGCTGGCAATTGGAAACGGAAAGCTCCCAGTAGTGGGAAAGCCAAAAATGTTGTATATTCGCAATTTTTACGTAGTTTGAAACACATATATAAATCTATCTATATTCACAGGTGGGACACAGGGACACAACTACAATGGCGCGTAACTAATATGGCGCGTAACGACTTACGCGCGCGGGGGGGCTTGGGGGGGCGCGAAGCGCCCCCCCACAGCTAGTATATATATATAAAAATAAGTTGTCTGTCTGTCTATGTGTTAGGTGACGTCATGTTTCTGTGTCAACTGACGTCATGTTTTCGACTGACGAAATTACGAAATTACATTGGGACACAAATGACGACCAGGACACCGGCACATAGGGAATATAAATGACGACCGGGACACTCAAAGAGAAAGCGACCGGGACACAAGGAATGTTCAATTAGCAATCACCATCAACAAAACACCGTCAACAAACCATCACAAATGACGACCGGGACACAGGGAGTATAAATGACGACCAGGACATAAGTAAAAAAAAAAACTAAAAAAAAGGTAAAAACTACAAAAAAACTAAAAAGAAAAAAACAAACTAAAAACTAATAAAAAAACTAAAAAAGCTAAAAAACTAAAAAACTAAAAAATAAAAAAAACTAAAAATAGGAAACAAAAAGAAAAATAAAGGAGAAAAACAAAACTAAAAAAATAAAAATAAAAAAAAACTAAAAAGAAAAAAGAAAAAAAAACTAAAAAAATGTAAAACCAAAAAAAACTAAAACGAAAAAAAGGGGAAAAATACAAAAATTTATTTCATCATTTACCATTTCAAAAACGAATGTATATACATTCGTCAGACTGGGACACCGGAATACAAATGACGACCAGGACGCAGGGAATATAAATGACGACCGGGACACAGGGACACAACTACAACGGGGACGCCGGGGGGACAGGGGGATATATAAATGACGATGGGGACACAGAGAATATTCGATTAGCAATCACCATCAACAAAGCTCAAGGGCAATCATTAGAATCATGAGGTATAACTAAAAAAACTAAAAAAAAGGCAGAAAACTAAAACCTAAAAAAAGACCAATTCAAAAACGAATGTATATACAGACTGGGACACCGGTATCACCGGTTTATCCAAGGTATCCACTTTACACCTCCTTAGTTAATTTTTTAATGGTCCCACTACTTTCTTTACATTCCACTATTTTCATATGATCTATCACTCAGACAGTTTTTATACAAACCCCTTCTTCTTTCTATTAAACATAAGTAATTTTCATTAATATTTCTACCTGCATTCCTACTTTTTTCCCTATAACGCCATTAGCAGAGTCAAAATTATTCTCTTAAAACTTTACCATCATCTTCAACATTGTTAAATTTTAAACACTCCAGTTTTGTATTCAACTGTTCTTGGCGAATTTCTCTCAGTTTTTCACTCTGTAATCTTGCAAGAGCAGTAAGTTATGCCCTTGGGCATATAACTTACTATCCTTGCCCCTAGGCTCTAGGATTTGTCTCAACTCCGAAGGCCCTGTTCTATGATCTTTGGACTGTTCTGAACAAAATGGATGGATAAAAAATCCACCATTATGTAAGGTCTGGCTCCCCTCCAATCACTCTTAAAAATTGTACTAGAACTTTTAAGTTCCAATAAAGTAGGTCCCTTTCAATGTTGCTAAGATAGCCTCTTCTATACGAAGTGCCCTGGCCAGAAAAAACAACAACAACAACAAAGCAGACACAAAATAAATAAATATTATACTGCACTCACTTTGCTCTTTACTTAAACAGTGCTATTGGGCTGCCTATGATTGTTGAAAGAGTTAACATGATTAAAAATAATTGTTTAATATGACTATTATTGAAAGTATGGAATAATTAATTCATTCAAAAATGAAGAGTACATAAAACAGTTCATAGTAAATCAAACGGAGAATAAAGGGCAACCAATCAATGGTAACCAAATTCTACCAAAAATAAGGTTAAAAAAAGCAAACAACAAAAGGGTCTAATATGTATGCTTCCAAAATATATAAATTTTATCGAATTGAAATTTCTTTGAAAAAGATTCCAGAAATACGAGCCAAGGGTGATTGTATCAAATCAATGGTCACAGAATACCGTAAAGTCCTTACTAATCGTAAACATGAAGCTCTAGTACTCTTTTTGGGTACCGAAACAGATTTAAGTTCAACGGAGCACTATTTTGTGCAAAAAAAAAAAATCGGGCTGGAATAGGGCCCAAGAACTTTACAAAAAAGAAACCTAGTGTCAGTAAATCTTTATAAAATTCTAACATTATTTAAGAATTTAAGAGAGAAGAAAGAAAGAGAGACAGAGGGAGATAGAGAGAGGGAAGGAGAGGGAGAGAGAAAATGGGAGAGAGGGGAAGAAAGAGAAGGGGAGAGAGAGGGGGGAGAGGAAAGAAAGAAAGAAAGAAAGAAAGAAAGAAAGAAAGAAAGAGAGAAAGAGAGAAAGAGAAAGAAAAAGAGAGGGAGAGAGAGAGAGGAGGAAGGGAGAGTATATATACTAACCTGTCACAACCAAGCCGTAATTGCTGTGCTCTCCTAAAACAGCTAAAAGTATGTCAACAATTTCTCGATTAATTTGATTTGCCGATTCCACCATACCTTTGTGGCCCTAGAAAGAAGAGAAAAAACAAGGCTTTAAAAAATTTACAACAGTTATGGACGTTACTAATTTTCAGTTAAAACTGAAAATTAGAAGTTCTAATTCCCCTTTAAGATTCAAAAAGTGATGGAGGGCAGCTAGGCCCCCCTGAATACCCCTCTTTTCCATTGAATCTGATTAAAATTGTGAGATAGCATTTTTTTCAAAGTATTTCACAAAACATACAACAATGCCCCCAGGGTTGACACTACCCCCAAAGGCCCTAGGCTAATGTTTTAAGTCATACCCCGGGGGCATATAAGATTTTATATAGAATTGGTGCTCGAATAAACTTCAGAAGTGGCTCATTTGATTTAAAATCAGAAGTTATAGTCCTCTTTTAAAATTCAAGAGTGATTTGAAAGCAACCAGCCCCCTCCTCTCCACGCTCATCATTTTCTCCAAAGATGTCCAATGAAAATTTGAAGATAGCATTTTGTTCATCATAGTTGAAAGGTCTGAAAATTATGTCTATGAAGAAAACACACAGCCCGCACAGCTCTCAGGTCAAGAGTTGTCAGATATGTCCAGGGGGCATATAAGGATTTTAAAGAGAGGATGGTTGTTTAGACTTTGGACGGGACTCATTGGATTAGTAATCAAAGGGCAGCAATTAGCCCCCACACGTCTTGCTTTTACGAAATACATCCAATTGAAATTTTTAGGTCGTCATTTTATTCAAAATAGTCCAAAGATTATATAACAAGGCTTTTGGGTTAATACAACATATCAGAGTAGTTAAAAAGGTCACTAGTAGTTCCAATTCCAAATTGAATGAGCACTTTCAAAGTTTCTACGACAAGCCCTTCAATATAAAGTGCCCTGGTAAAAAAAAAGTCCCAATATCCCTCTTTAGTGCTGCCTGATTTAGTTTTTCAAGTTTTGACTGATTTTATTTATGAAAATAAGATAGAAAGATAGATACATCTTTATTTGCAGCAAAAATTAAACCATATAATCAAACACCGCAAGTGCCTATTGGCATACTTAAGCGCGCGGTATATCACAAAAAAAAACACAAACAAAAGAAATAACCGTCATGTTATGTCCAGAATGAAGCAGACCTTAGTCTGCTGACCATGTGCCACTGGATATGGGGGAATCCCCTAACTAAACGCTCCACGTAAAGGGTGGCCTTGACCTCACAAGGTGGGTGGAGCCCACCCCAGGGACATTCAATAGTTAGACTCCTCTAGCTAATCAGGTCCCAGACCTAGGGTCGATTGGGCTTGCAACCCTCCACCCGAACCTAATTGCAACGAATAGTGATGTTATTGCCTCGGATGATCGATCTTCTTTTTACCCTTCAAGACTTCAGGATGTCCCTGGACCGAAATTTTACCATCGTTTGAACCTTATTGACCAAGGTGGTCTTCACCTGGCCACCTGGAACGTTTTGACCCTTAACCTCCCTGGAGCAAAATCAATGCTTGCGCTAGAACTCAAGCGTTTTGGTGTGGCTGTAGCAGGCGTAACTGAAGCTTGCCTTATAGAAAACTACTCTGAAGACATCGGTGAAGGCTATCACTTAATCTGGTCGGGTGATCAAAGAACTAAAACTAATGGAGTCGCACTTGTGCTAGACTCTCGGATCAGGAGGTGCCTCCTTTCTTACGAGCAAATATAAGACAGGATACTAACAGTCCGGCACACACATGGAAAATGGACCATCATTGTCTGCTACGCCCCAACACGGCGTTGAAAGACGGCGTTTGGAACAGTGTTCTAGGACCTGTAACACCCGACTGCTTGAACGACAATGGGCTAAGGCTCCTTCATCTGTGCAACATGCACGATCTCGTGATCACCAATACCCTTTTTCAAAGGAAAGAAGTTCACAAATATACCTGGTATAGCAATGATGGACGAACAAAAAAGATGTTAGACTATATAATCGTGTCCCGACGCTGGCGTTCCTCTATAACTAATTGCCGAACTTACAAAAGTGCAGAATTGGGAAACACCGACCACAGGCTTGTCGTCTCCAACCTTAGACTACGCCCGAAAGCCCAGAAAAGTGACCACCATCCTCCCAAATTAAACTTGAACAATCTCGCAAACTCCAACACGCGCCAGGTCTATGCTGTCTCCATATCAAACGGTTTCGACTGTCTTGGTCAAGTTTTGGGATCTGAAGAAGGATGGCAACCATTCAAGGACGGCATATTTCTTTCGGTTGAAAGTACTATCGGCCGTCTGAAGCCCCCAAAAAAGTCCTGGATATCGCAGGAAACTTTTGATATTATTGAACACCGTCGTAAACACGCCTAGCGAAGGACATGGTTACCTACAGACGTCTAAACGACGTAAGAAATAAATTCCTCCACAGAGACAGAAAGCTATTCACCGAGAAAAAGGCCGCTGATCTCGAGGAGGCCGCCAGAAAGGGTTACACATGCGTTATTTATTACATTTACATATAAACCATCTTGGGAATAGATACAGCAACTTTTAAATCCTGGAAAATCGCCGGTTCATAGACATGACATTACGGCCCGTGTCTTCTGGCAAAAGTTGCTCTCCTTCATCTCCTAGAGAGTTATGGGAGAAATACAAATCGCAAATGGCTGAGAATATACTTCACCGAATACGGCTAGAAAGGTCAGATATGACCTTGGACTTTACAACAGAAATTTATAACTGCACTTTAGTTATGATTGAAGGTTTGATCTTATCTATTGCAAACAAACTTCTCAAGCCTTTGGGAATGCCTTCACCTAATCGTATTGCTTCTATTTCTACATGTGTAGAATGGGATCGCGGACAAAGTTACAACACAATTGATCTATTTTCGTATGTTACAGACAGAACACCGGGACACAAGGAATATAAATGACGGCTGGGACACTCAAAGCGAAATTACAGACTGGGACACCGGGACACAAATGACGACTGGGACACAGGGAATATAAATGACGACCGGGACACAACTAAAACGGGGTCGCCGGGGGGCAAAAAGGGGATATGTAAATGACGACGGGGACACAGGGAATGGTCGATTAGCAATTACCATCAACAAAGCCCAAATATAAGTTTTATTAAGTTTAGTAATACTAATTAAAGGCTACGAGTCGGAGAAAATTTGCCTGATTTTCGAAAAAAGGGAAATATAAAACGGTAAAGTTAAGAGAAACCCTGAAAATTCAGGGATGGTGGAGGATCTGGTTCAAATTTCCCTTTTTGGAAAAATTTAAGGTACGATTTAAAACTAAATCCACTTTCTCCAGGTGGATATAATTGAATACACAGAAATATTTTATGAACATAAATTGAACAAAATAGTTACAAGTGAAACAAGTATGAATGAAGTGAGAAAAATCAATAAACTTACCTTGTACATTAAGCGTCTTGGCTCAATTTTAATTGGTGCATCTTCACACACTAAATCTGTCAGTACATCCGAGGTACATTTGGTACCTCGAATGCCAACGACAACACTCTTGCTACGATGATCGACAGCAATGTAATGAGGTAACTGAAAATAAATACCACAATTACTAAAGGAACAGCGCGAGTGTACATGCACTAGAGGGAGCAATTGAAGAGCCATAAATAATAGATAGGATAATGGAAGGTTTACGATTATTTAATGTGTAGAAGAGAGGAGATGGACACATAAATATATATTAACCCTGACCCAAACATCTTTTTTCCTTAATTCCTTTGGAAATTTACACTCTTAAATTTTTGAGTAAAAAAATAAAATAAATCAGACACACACCTACCCCCCTTCACAAAAATAAATTATATAAAAAAGGCCAAAGTTCATCTTTCCTGGTTGGCTCAAAATTTTATGCTTAAGTCATTGAGCTAAAGAGCCGAATCCAGAAGGAAAAACACAGAAACAATATTGGTTCCCCAAAACGCGCCTGACAAAGGGCCAAGAAACCTTTTTACGACCATGTCTCATGTGAGGGTCATTTGAACTTAAGAGGGGGCTCTTAAGATTAAAGATTAAATCTTCTAATCATACGAAATTATGGAAACTAGCCATTGTACACTAAAGATTCTAGCAAAAAAAGATCATTCAATAAGTCTAAATTTCCGAGGCTTTACAATCTGGAAACAAAACAGACTCCTGGATAAAAGCAAAGATAGTGTGCGGTGTCTTGTAATTAAAACTGTGCATCTGCAAAATTTGAGAGTCTGGGACCGCGTGGGGTATAATGCTGAAACTTTTAGGGGATGTTGGCGGGACCATTAGCCTTTTTTTAATTATTTTAGAGGGTATCAATAAGACTAGCCCTAAATTCGTCTGGGTTGGAAATAAATGTATAAATGAGGACACTTCGTGTAGAAGAAATTGTCGTAGAGGCTTCAAAAGGGCTCATTATATTGGAAATTAAAAGGCCTAGTGCTGTTTTTAATAGTCAAAAGTGATTGGAGGTTAACTATTATTCTACTTAGATTAAAATTTGCTTCCAATTAAAATTTTGAGAAAGCCATTATATAAACTTTTGGGGAGCCTCATTTGGTTGGAAATTGGAAGTTATAGTTCCCTTTTAAGAGTCGAAAGAGATGGAGGACAACTAGCCCTTCACCTCTAACTACTCACCTTTGCATCAAATGCATCTGATTGAAATTGTAAGATAGCCATTTTGTTCAAAATAGTCTAGGGAATATATAGCAATGCCTCTAGGGTTGGCCCAATCGCCAAAACCCAGGGACAGGAGTTGTTAGTTATACCCTGGGGGCATATAAGGTTTTTTTGGAATGGCTGGTCGTATAAGCTTCATCAAGAGCTCATTTTATTTTTAATTGCAAATTATAATGCCCTTTTTAAGAGTCAGAAGTAATTTGAGAGGGACAAGCCCCCCCTCCCCATCCATTATTCTCTAAAATATCTTATACAAATTTCGAGAAAACAATTTCGTTCAAAGTATTTGAATGATATGGATATTATGTCTTTGAGCTTGACAACCATCATACAGCCCTCAGGACAAGGGTTGTACGTTATCCCCCTTGAGCATATAAAGTTCTTATGGAAAAGTTGGTCGTATATACTTCAGAGGGGTCTCATTTAAAGGTATTCAACATTATTCATACAAAATAGAAGATCATATAACAAGACTTTTTGGGTTGTCGCAAACCACCAGAGCCTGGGGGCAAGGATTTTAAGCTATGCCCTGAGGGAATATTAGAATATAGAATACGAATATAAAAGTCCGTCACGTAAGTTAATTTGTGAGTTCCGTATATATATTGCTTATAAAATGTTTGAAACTAAAATTGAGAGTTCTAGTAGCCGTTTTAAGTAACCAAAAAACCTAAAGGGCAACTAGGGCCCTCCCTCCCACATTTGTCTCAAAACTATCCGATTAATATGCAATTTCATTTCAATTATTCATGTATAGTGAGCCAAAAGCAATACCTGCATTAAATCAAAAACGTATATAATATAATATATAAAAATATAATAATATAAAAAACAAGTTTTTTTTAACCGAAAGTAAGGAGCGACATTAGAACTTAAAACGAACAGAAATTATTCCATATATGATTAGGGCTGTGCCCACCTCAACGTTCCACTCTTTACGCTAAATTTTGACTCTTTCTCACAGCTCTACTTTTTAAAATGATAAAAAACATTAGCGTAAAGAGCGGGGCGTTAAGGAGAGGACAGCCACTCCTTTTCAACTCAACTGCAAACTCAACTTTCTGCTTCTCAACTCAACTGCAAACTCAAATATCCTACTCAACTGCAGGAACCAGATCAACTCTTCTTCAGTTTTCGCATATACTGTCAGATTAGTGTCTTCAGCAAATAAAAATAATGCTTTCAAAGGGGTTTACATGTAGGTCCCCTTTTACTGAATAAAAATTTTAGATAAAACTCCATAAAGATCATTACTATGCACAGAAAATAATTGTGTACGAAAAGGAGATCCCTGTTTAACTCCAGACTTAACATAATATCCTTGTATAGCTTGATCTCTATCATTCAAATATAATTTCCTATCGCTTAGGTAAAGCCTCAACAGATTCACAGCTCTTCCTCTTATGCCGGGATACTCCACTTTACACCATAGAATTTCATGATCGACAAAATCAAACGTCTTTAAAATGTCCGAAAAGACACTTGGAGAAAGTAACTCCAAGGATCTTGATACCGTTTGTTAGAAGGAATGGAACATTTGGCTCCATAACATCACTTTTCAGCGGGTTAAAATGAACTATCTTCGAATCGTTCACATTAATCTCAAGATTAGCTCCGCGCACTCTTTTGTGAAAAGACTGAAAAATTTGAACTGAAATGTGGCGTCACAACTCCGTTTTGTACTAAATATTTCAGGATAAATGACAAGTCGTCCAAGAACTTGTAGCGGTTGCCATAGTCAGCTATGAGGAAGTTAATTACAGACAAGAATACAACAGCTGCAGGCTTAGTGCCTTGAGGGAATCCACAGGTGGATGAGGACCATTCGGAATTACTATCACCTTCGTAGGGAGCAAACACACGATGCATCCTCTGACTGAGAAAGTCCAACACGAGCGCAAAAGTCTTTTTCTTAGCCCCCATTAGCTTGAGATTAAGGGCAGCTACAATGTGATTGATTAAATCAAATGCCTTTCGAAAATCTATGGCACCAAGGTCTACGAAACTGTGACCTTTTTCGACCCACTTGAGGAGACTATCGTATATCTGCACTAGGTACACTGAGGCATTAAAGTCTTCAGCCATACATTTTGCAGCTGTAAATTTACCAGTTCTCTTCTCTAATAATTGTTTATTTTACAATTATTAACTACACTTTTTTTCTCTTTATCCTCGTTATAAACACTTAGCATCACATAATAGCTAAATTAGGATGCAATCGAAGATACCTGTTCAAATGTGTTCTGGTAATTAATAGAAGGGTTACCAACAATTTGGTCCATGAACGTGTTCCTTGAAGATACAAAAATATGTCATTTTAGTCAAAGTACGTCCATATTTTTTCTATAATATGTTCATCTTGAAATAAAAAAAAAATATTCATTACATCTATACGGAATGAATTACTGTGAAAGCACAAAACTCATAAAATCATGTAAACAGCAGGAAACTACTTGTAGGAGCTTAAAGCTCATTCTCCAACGATAATTCCTCTTGAAAGATATGGTTGATTATGATAGTCAGCATTTACACCTCCTTTGGCATTTTTTGTCAATCAGAATATTTCTTGGGTATGCCGAAGAAAGCGTGCCGAGGAATCACAGAAACAGCAAGAAAAGTTGTCCGTCTGTCTGTCCGCATATGACGTCTGAATTATTTCATCATAACCAATTCATAAACGATACCAATATACCATATACCAATTCTAGGTCCGAGAGGTTGCAGGTTCAAACCTTGGCTAGGTAAAAACTACAAAAAAAAACTAAAAAGAAAAAACTAAAAACTAAAAAAAAACTAAAAAAAAGGTAAAAACTAAAAAAAAAACTAAAAAAAAGGTAAAAACTAAAAAAAAAAACTAAAAAAGAAAAAAATAAAAAAAGGAAAAAACTGAAAAATAAAGGAGAAAAACAACGGGGACGCCGGGGGGCACAGGGAGATATATAAATGACGACAGGGACACGGGGAAAGTTCAATTAGCAATCACCATCAACAAAGCTCAAGGGCAAACATTAGAATCATGAGGTATAACTAAAAAAAACTAAAAAAGGTAAAAAACTAAAAACTAAAAAAAAGACCAATTCAAAAACGAATGTATATACAGACCGGGACACAAATGGCGACCGGGACAATCAAAGATAAATTACAGACTGGGACATCGGGACACTAACTATGTGTTGGGATGGCATGAAGCACCAGCCCAACAGTTAGTCTATATATATATATATATATATATATATATATATATATATATATATATATATATATATATATATATATATATATATATATATATATATATATACATATAAATAAGTTGTCTGTGTGTGTGTGTCTGGGTCTGTCGGGTGACGTCATGTTTGTGTGTTGACTGACGTCATGTTTTTGACTGACGAAATTACAGACCGGGACATCGAGACACAAATGACGACCGGGACACCGGGACATAGGAAATATAAATGACGACCGAAACACTCAAAGAGAAAACGATCGGGACACAGGGAATGTTCGATTAGCAATCACCATCGACAAAGAACGAGGACACAAATGACGACCGGGACACAGAAAGTATAAATGACGACCAGGACATAAGTAAAAAAAAAAACTAAAAAAACTAAAAAAAGGTAAAAGCTACACAAAAAACTAAAAAGAAAAAAAACTAATAAAAAAAAACTAAAAAAGCTAAAAAACTAAAAAAAAACTAAAAAAGAAAAAAAATTAAAAAAGGAAAAAACTGAAAAATAAAGGAGAAAAACTAAACTAAAAAAATAAAAATAAAAAAACTAAAAAGGTAAAAACTACAAAAAAAAGCTCAAGGGCAATCATTAGAATCATGAGGTATAACTAAAAAAACACTAAAAAAAAGGTAAAACACTAAAAACTAAAAAAAAGACCAATTCAAAATGTATATACAGACCGGGACACCGGGACACAAATGACGACCGGGACACCGGGACACAAGGAATATAAATGATGACCGGGACACTCAAAGAGAAATTACAGACTGGAACACCGGGACACAAATGACGACCGGGACACAGGGAATATAAATGACGACCGGGACACAACTACAACGGGGACGTCGGGGGGAACAGGGGGATATATAAATGACGAAGGCGACACAGGGAATGGTCGATTAGCAATCACCATCAACAAAGCTAATGGGCAATCATTAGAATCATGAGGTATAGATCTGAATACGGATATATATATTTTTTTAACTACGCAAAACTTGCGAATGTACAACATTCTTGGCTGCCCCATTGTCTGTGCATATAAATAGATTGTCAGGTTTACCGACTCTTGAACATGCAACATATAATTGTCCATGTGAAAAACAATCTATATTCAGATCTATACCTCATTATTCTTATGATTGCCCTTAAGCTTTGTTGATGGTGATTGCTAATCGAACATTCCCTGTGTCCCTGTTGTCATTTTTATATCCCCCTGTGCCCCCCGGCGTCCCCGTTGTTGTTGTTTCCCTGTGTCCCGGTCGTCATTTGTGTCCCGGTGTCCCAGTCTCTAATTTCTCTTTGAGTGTCGCGGTCGTCATTTATATTCCCTGTGTCGCGGTGTTCCGGTCGTCATTTTTGTCTTGGTCGTTATTTGTGTTCCGGTGTCCCGGTCTTTAATTTCTCTTTGAGTGTCCTGGTCGTCATTTATATTCCCTGTATCCCGGTCGTCATTTGTGTCCCCGTGCTTTGTTGATGGTGATTGCTAATCGAACATTCCTTGTGTCCCGGTCGCTTTCTCTTTGAGTGTCCCGGTCGTCATTTGTGTCCCGATGTCCCGGTGTGTAGTTTCGTCAATCAACAAACATGACCCCCCCCCCCCCCCGGCGTCTCCTTTGTTGTTGTTTCCCAGTGTCCCGGTCGTCATTTGTGTCCCGGTGTCCCAGTCTGTAATTTCTCTTTGAGTGTCGCGGTCGTCATTTATGTTCCTGTGTCGCGGTGTCCCGGTCGTCTCACTTGTGTTCCGTTGGCCGGGTCTGTAATTTCTCTTTGTGTTTCCTGGTTGCATTTATATTCCCTGTGTCCCGGTCGTCATTTGTGTCCCGGTGCTTTGTTGATGGTGATTGCTAATCGAACATTCCTTGTGTCCCGGTCGCTTTCTCTTTGAGTGTCCCGGTCGTCATTTATATTCCCTATGTCCCAGTCGTCATTTGTGTCCCGATGTCCCGGTGTGTAATTTCGTCAATCAACAAATATGACGTCAGTCGACACAGAAACATGACGTCACCTGACAGACACACAGACAGACAACTTATTTATATATATATACTAGCTGTTGGGGTGGCGCTTCGCGCCACCCCAACACCTAGTTGGTGGGGCGCTTCGCGCCCCCCCAAGCCCCCCCGCGCGCGTAAGTCGTTACGCGCCATATTAGTTACGCGCCATTGTAGCTGTGTCCCTGTGTCCCACCTGTGAATAGAGATAGATATAAATATATATTTTTAACTACGTAAAACATGCGAATATACAACATTCTTCGCTGTCCCATTGTCTGTGCATATTTATAGCATTTATATTCCCTGTGTCCCGGTCGTCATTTGTGTCCTGGTGTCCCAGTTTGTAATTTCTCTTTGCGTGTCCCGGTCGTCATTTATATTCCCTGTGTCCCAGTGTCCCGGTCGTCATTTGTGTCCCGGTGTCCCGGTCTGTAAATTCTATTCAAACAATCCCTGCGTCTCAGTCGTCAATTATATATCCCGCCTGTGCCCCCGGCGTCACCGTTGTAGTTGTGTCCCTGTGTCCCCGTCGTCATTTATATTCCCGGTCGTGATTTGTGTCCGGGTGTCCCAGTCTGTAATTTTTCTTTGAGGTTTTCCGGTCGTCATTTATATTCCCTCTGTGTCGGTCGTCATTTGTGTCCCGGTCTGTAATTTATCTTTGAGTGTTTTTTCTTTTTAGTTTTTGTTTAGTTTTTTATATTTTTTCAGTTTTTTTCAGCGTTACTATGAAGTACATATTGCCGAACCTTTATTTTTTAACTTAAATCTGGTAGGCATTGATGACCTTATCCAAGTCAAAATTCCAAACCCAATCATCATCGGTATCATTTTCAGTTTTGATATGTTTTGACTCTCGCTTTCTAGGTGGATTTTCATCTAACTGCGCGGTTTTGCGTTCTTTAGCCGCAAGCCTGTTTTCTTGCTGTTCTTGTGATTCCTCGGCACGCTTTCTTTTCTTACTTTCTCTATCAGCTGAAAGCCTGTTTTCTTGCTGTTCTTGTGATTCCTCGGCACGCTTTCTTTTCTTACTTTCTCAATCAGCAGCCAGTTTTTTGGCATAGACTCTTTGAGCAGCTTCCTCGGCTGTTGCCATTGTAGGTTCTTCAGTCATTTTACAATTAAACATTTTTCCGTGAACGCATGTCTTAAATATCTTGAATGACGTCACCGTCAAAGCAAAAATGACGACAACTAATTTCATGACGTCAGTCAACACAGAAACATGACGTCACCTGACAGACAGACAGACACACAGACAGACAACTTATATATATATATATATATATCTATATATAAAAATAAGTTGTCTGTCTGTCTGTGGATCAGGTGACGTCATGTTTCTGTGTTGACTGACGTCATGAAATTAGTTGTCGTCATTTTTGCTTTGACGGTGACGTCATTCAAGATATTTAAGACATATGTTCACGTAGAAATCTATTAATGTTTAAGTTTACAATGACTGATGAACTTACCATGGCAAAAGCCGATGAAGATGCTCAAAGAGTCTATGCCAAAAAAATTGCTGCTGATAGAGAAAGTCAGAAAAGAAAGCGTGCCGAGGAATCAAAAGAACAGCAAGGAAACAGGCTTGAGGCTGATAGAGAAAGAAAGAACAGAAAGCGTGCCGAGGAATCAAAAGAACAGCAAGGAAACAGGCTTGAGGCTGATAGAGAAAGAAAGAACAGAAAGCGTGCCGAGGAATCAAAAGAACAGCAAGGAAACAGGCTTGAGGCTGATAGAGAAAAAAAGAACAGAAAGCGTGCCGAGGAACTACCAGAGCAACGCGGAAGCAGACTTGCTGCTAAAAGAGAAAGTGAAAAAAGAAGGCGTGCCGAGGAATTACAAGAACAGCAAGAAATCAGGCTTGCTGCTGATAGAGAAAGTAAGAAAAGAAAGCGTGCCGAGGAATCACAAGAACAGCAAGAAATCAGGCTTGCTGCTGATAGAGAAAGTAAGAAAAGAAAGCGTGCCGAGGAATCAGAGCAACCTGAAAGCTATCGCCTGGCATTCAGGTACAACCCAGTCGATGATTATAGCTTGAGTAGATGTGTTCAAATCGGGACAATGTCTAAAATTTGTCCCTATTGCAAGGCCTTGAAATTCAATGGTGAAACAATGGGAATGTGTTGCGCCTCAGGAAAAGTTAAACTTCCTCTACTGGCTGCACCACCAGAGCCATTGAAGACGAATGAATGCTTGCCTGAAAAATTCTAATTTATGGGCACACATAAAAATATTAAAATTAACTACAAATATGCGTGTCCGATTGCAAAACGATGACTCTGGTCAAACATTTTCAGATCAATTGCTGACAATTGGAAACGGAAAGCTCCCAGTAGACTCAATTTCAGGACGTATACAACTACCTGCTGATTTCTGTAATTTAGTGACGTCCAAAAATGAATTGATTGAAAAAGTATTTCCGAATATTCTAAAAAATCATAAAAATAATAAATGGCTAAGTGAAAGAGCGATTCTCGCACCCAAAAATATAGACGTCCACGAAATCAACAATATTGTTTTGACCAAGATTCGAGACCAGGCAGTCCTTTACAAGTCAGTCGACACAGTTTTGGAACCAAATGAAGCGGTTAATTATCCATCTGAATTTTTAAATTCCATAGATCTTTCAGGGTTTCCACCACACGTGCTACAACTAAAAATAGGCGTACCAATAATACTTTTAAGAAATATAAACCCACCAAAGCTTTGCAATGGCACTCGACTTGCCGTAGAAAAACAATGGAAAACCTAATAGAGGCCACAATCTTGACAGGGCCTTTTGAGGGTGAGGCTGTTCTTATTCCTCGCATTCCCATGATTCCAACGGATCTGCCTTTTCAATTTAAAAGATTGCAATTCCCAATTCAATTAGCATTTGCAATCACCATTAACAAAGCTCAAGGTCAATCATTAGAAAAATGTGGTATAGATCTTAATTCTGATTGTTTTTCCCATGGACAATTGTACGTTGCATGTTCGAGGGTCGGTAAACCTGACAATCTATTTATATGCAGCGACAATTGGACAGCGAAGAATGTTGTATATTTGCAAGTTTTACGCAGTTAATTTGTATTGTATCTATCTATCTATCTATCTATATAAAAACAAGTTATGTGTATGCATGTTTGTTTGTTTGTAAAAAGAGCGTTTGCATATGGTCATTATTAGTACATACGGCTTTGTATAGGCAGAGACAATGGGAAAGCCAAGAATGTTGTATATTCGCAATTTTTACGTAGTTTAACTCCTGCAGACGAAATGAATGCTTGCCTAAAAAATTCTAATTTATGGGCACACGTAAAAATATTAAAATTAACTACAAATATGCGTATCCGATTGCAAACCGATGGCTCTGGTCAAACAGTAGACTCAATTTCAGGACGTATACAACTACCTGCTGACTTCTGTAATTTAGTGACGTCCAAAAATGAATTGATTGAAAAAGTATTTCCGAATATTCTAAAAAATTATAAAAATAATAAATGCCTAAGTGAAAGAGCGATTCTCGCACCCAAAAATATAGACGTCCACGAAATCAACAATATTGTTTTGGCCAAGATTCGAGACCAGGCAGTCCTTTACAAGTCAGTTTAAATTCCATAGATCCTTCAGGGTTTCCACCACACGTGCTACAACTAAAAATAGGCGTACCACTAATACTTTTAAGAAATATCAACCCACCAAAGCTTTGCAATGGCACGTGACTTGCCTTAAAAAAAAACAATGGAAAACCTAATAGAGGCCACAATCTTGACAGGGCCTTATGAGGGTGAGGCTGTTCTTATTCCTCGCATTCCCATGATTCCAACGGATCTGCTTTTTCAATTGAAAAGATTGCAATTCCCAATTCGATTAGTATTTGCAATCACCATTAACAAAGCTCAAGGTCAATCATTAGAAAAATGTGGTATAGATCTTAATACTGATTGTTTTTCCCATGCACAATTGTACGTTGCATGTTCGAGGGTCGGTAAACCTGACAATGTATTTATATGCAGCGACAATTGGACAGCGAAGAATGTTGTATATTCGCAAGTTTTACGCAGTTAATTTGTATTGTATCTATCTATCTATCTATCTATATAAAAACGAGTTGTGTGGATGCATGTTTGTTTGTTTGTAAAAAGAGCGTTTGCATATGACGTCATTATTAGTACATACGCCTTTGTATATGCACAGACAATGGGAAAGCCAAGAATGTTGTTTATTCGCAATTTTTACGTAGTTTGAAACACATATATAAATCTATCTATATTCACAGGTGGGACACAGGGACACAACTACAATGGCGCATAACTAATATGGCGCGTAACGACTTACGCGCGCGGGGGGGCTTTGGGGGGGCGTGAAGCGCCCCACCAACTAGGTGTTGGTGTGGCGCGAAGCGCCACCCCAACAGCTAGTATATATATATATATATATAAGTTTTTGTGTGTTTTGTGTTGACTGACGTCATGCTATTTTGTCGACTGACGTCATTATAAGGATTGAGCATTATGCCGTCATGAAGTTGTTTGTCGACTCACGTCATGTTTGATCAAAGGCTTCATGATCAAGGCTTATGACGTCAAAGGCTTTGTATATGACGTCACTATAAGTATATAAGAAGGCCTTTCAAGAGAAACTTTTAATATGGATTTTAAAATGACAGAAGAACCTACAATGCCAACAGCCGAGGAAGCTGCTCAAAGAGTCTATGCCAAACGGCTTGCGGCTAATAGAGAAAGTATGAAAAGAAAGCGTGCCGAGGAATCACAACAACAGCGTGAAAACAGGGTCGCGGCTAATAGAGAAAGTATGAAAAGAAAGCGTGCCGAGGAATCACAAGAACAACCTGAAAATTTTCGCCTGGCATTCAGGTACAGCCCAGTCGATGATTATAGCTTTAGTAGAGGTGTTCAAATCGGGACTACGTCTAAAATTTGTCCCTATTAAAAGGCCTTGAAGTTTAATGGTGAAACCATGGGAATGTGTTGCGCTTCAGGAAAAGTTAAACTTCCTCAACTGGCTGCACCATCCGAGCCATTGAAGACTTTGCTTACTGGAACTACGTCAGAATCTAAGCGTTTCTTGTTGAACATTCCAGATACATGAACGAAGTCCAGCTGTTGTTCACTTCGCGGTATATTCACAGAATGGACAACGTGTTTATTTTTCGGAATCCAACGTGCGACAAAGAGCCCTGAATCCACTGAATCCAACGTTAACTGCTTTATTTTCGTTAAGTCAAAATGATTCTTTTGCAAAAAAACTGCTATATACTCAAGTGCCTTCGTATTACACGTGGAAGTCAGTCGACGGCCGACCTACCATCTTCAAAGATACCACAATAAGAAGACTCTACACCTTTTGCCCTAATCAACATGAATGCTTCTTTCTCCGCCTGCTTTTGGTGAATGTACACGGTCCGACGTCCTTTGAGTATTTGAGAACTGTAAACGGTATTATAAATGACACTTACCGTAGTGCATGCCAAGCTCAGAATTTATTGGAGAATGACCAACACTGGGATAACTGCATCAATGACGCTTGGAAACGTCAACTCCAAGTCAAATCGTGCATTGTTTGGAATCATACTAACAACTTGCTCTCCTTCAGCTCCAACAGAGTTATAGGAAAAATATAAATCGAAAATGGCCGAGGATATACTCCATCGGAAACGGCTAGAGACGTCAGATATGACTTTTGTTTTTACATCAGAAATTTATAACTACACTTTAGTTATTATTGAAGATTTGTACGTATGTATGGCAAACAAACCTCTTCAGAGTTTGGGAATGCCTTCACCTAATCGTGACGCTGCTGTTTCAACATGTGTGGAATTGGATCGTGAACAAAGTTACAGCACGAATGATCTATTGTCGTATGTACAAAATAACAAATATAAGTTAACGTCTAAGCAAAAGGATATTTATGATAAGATAATGCATTATGTCGATAACAACATTGGAGAAATCTTGTTTTTGGATGCACCAGGAGGTACTGGTAAAATATTTGTGATAAAACTTATTCTGGCATCAATTCGATCAAAAATTGACATAGCGTTGGCAATTGAGTCGTCCGGAATAGCCAAAACGTTGCTACCTGGTGGAAAAACTGCTCATTCCGCTTGGAAATTGCCTCTGAATTTTCTATCTACAGAAAATCCCACAGAGATATTTCCAAATCATCTGGGATGGGTAAAGTATTACACCAATGCAAACTTATTATTTGGGACGAGTGCACAATGGCGCACAAAAAATTTCTCGGGGCTCTGGATCAATCATTGAGAGATTTGCGAAGGAACTCGAAACCCTTTTGAAGCACATTCATATTCCTTGCGGGAGATTTCAGACAAGCATTACCTATAATACCTAGATCAACCCCTGCAGACAAAATGAATGCTTGCCTGAAAAATTTCTAATTTATAGTCACACGTAAAGACATTAAAATTAACTACAAATATGCTTGTCTGATTGCAAAACGATGACTCTGGTCAAACATTTTCAGATCAATTGCTGGCAATTGGAAACGGAAAGCTCCCAGTAGACTCAATTTCAGGACGTATACAAATGCCTGCTAAATTCTGTAATTTAGTGACGTCCAAAAATGAATTGGTTGAAAAAGTATTTCCGAAAATTCTAACCAATTATAAAAATCATAAATGGCTAAGAGAACGAGCGATTCTGGCAGCCAAGAATAAAGACGTTCACGAAATCAACAATATTATTTTGACCAAGATTCGAGACCAGGCAGTCCTTTACAAGTCAGTCGACACAGTATTGGAACCAAATGAGACGGTTAATTATCCATCTGGATTTTTAAATTCCCTGGATCTCCCAGGGTTTCCACCACACGTGCTACAACTAAAAATAGGCGTACCAATAATATTGTTACGAAATATCAACCCACGAAAGCTTTGCAATGGCACGTGACTTGCCGTAAAAAAACAATGGAAAACGTAATAAAGGCAACAATCTTAACAGGGCCTTTTGAGGGTGAGGCTGTTCTTATTCCTTGCATTCCTATGATTCCAACGGATCTGCCTTTTCAATTTAAAATATTACAATTCCCAATTCGATTAGCATTTGTAATCACCATTAACAAAGCTCATGGGCAATCATTAGAAAAATGCGGTATAGATCTTAATACAGATTGTTTTTCCCATGGACAATTGTACGTTGCATGTTCCAGGGTTGGTAAACCTGATAATCTATTTATGTGCACTGACAATAGGACAGCGAAGAATGTTGTATATTCGCAAGTTGTACGTAGCTAATTTGTATTGTATATGTATATCTATCTATCTATCTAAGAGCGTTTGCATATGACGTCATTATAAGTATATAAGGCTTTGTATATGCACAGACAATGGAACAGCCAAGAATGTTGTATATTCGCAAGTTTTACGTATTTAAAAACATATATATATCTATCTATATTCACAAGTGGGATACAGGGACACAAACGCAATGGCACGTAACGACTTACGTGCGCGGGGGGATTAGGGGGGGCATGAAGTGCCCAAACCAACACTAGCTGTTGGGGTGGCGCTTCGCGCCCCCTCATGCCCCCCCGCGCGCGTAAGTCGTTACGCGCCATATTAGTTACGCGCCATTGTAGTTGTGTCCCTGTGTCCCACCTGTGAATATAGATAGATTTATATATGTGTTTCAAACTACGTAAAAATTGCGAATATACAACATTCTTGGCTTTCCCATTGTCTGTCCATATACAAAGCCGTATGTACTAATAATGACGTCATATGCAAACGCTCTTTTTACAAACAAACAAACATGCATACACACAACTCGTTTTTATATAGATAGATAGATAGAAAGATACAATACAAATTAACTACGTAAAACTTGTGAATATACAACAGTCTTCGCTGGCCCATTGTCTGTGCGTATAAATAGATTGTCAGGTTTACCGACCCTCAAAGATGCAACATACAATTGTCCATGGGAAAAACAATCAGTATTAAGATCTATACCACATTTTTCTAATGATTGACCTTGAGCTTTGTTGATGGTGGTTGCAAATGCTAATCGAATTGGGAATTGCAATCTTTTAAATTGAAAAAGCAGATCCGTTGGAATCATGGGAATGCGAGGAATAAGAACAGCCTCACCCTCATAAGACCCTGTCAAGATTGTGGCCTCTATTAGGTTTTCCATTGTTTGTTTTACGGCAAGTCGCGTGCCATTGCAAAGCTTTGGTGGGTTGATATTTCTTAAAAGTATTATTGGTACGCCTATTTTTAGTTGTAGCACGTGTGGTGGAAACCCTGAAGGATCTTCTTCTATATTGTGGGTAACCATCATTGCCAGTAATTGTTTTGGGTACTAAAAGTCGAGGATATTGCTTTGTGCACCTTCCTTTGGCCATGCATGGTGAATTTTCCTTCAGTGCACCGCAAGGTCCATGTATCATATTCTTTACAATAATATCATGTAACCCCTTATCGACATTTTTATCAGGTATTTCAGCGGAAATCACATCATCAATTTCGTTCGAAGTAAATTTTTTATGTAGCCAGATTAGTATATGTGCGTGTGGCAAACCTCGTTTTTGCCATTCCACTGAGTACATCCAGCATCGCACTGACCCAAACACTTCATGTTTTACAAGGTAGTTTATCAGTGATTTCAACTTTTGCCGGAGGACACGTGCCGTAATGTCATGCCTATGAACCGCCGATTGTCCTTGAAGTAAAAGCTGCAGTATCTCGTCCCAAGATTGATTACATGTAAATGTAATAAATAAATCTGGACGACCATAGAGACGAACATACGCAATAGCATCTTGAGCATATTCATGCATATGACGGGGACTGCCAGCATATGACGAAGGTAAAATTGTTAATCTTCCAACGTTTGTGGTATTACCGTCATTTATAACTGCATCTCGCAAATGAATGTATTGTTCAGAGCGGAGCTTGGTCTGAATCAGGCGGATATATAGCAAACGTTCTGATTCAATTTTAGCATACATATCCACGACAAATTGGTGAAACAATTCACGGCATTTTAAAATATAATTTTCTTCATCCTGCCGAATCATTAGTCTATAGGAATAATAATGCATTGCACTGCATTTCTTATTCATTTCTTTGTTAGTGGCTGGATTCATCAATTTAATATTAAAGTGATAGCCGTCGGCTCCATCCCAAAAAATGATAGGAAATTGTAGGGCATCGTAGCATCGATGAGTTTCAGCAATTCTTAACAACTGAGCGTTTCGCTTATGAAGAATAATATCTCGAGGTAAAAACTGATCACCGACCATAACGATTGCCACTTCGTCGATAGTCGGAGCATTGTATCTACGCACATGTTGGCCAGGAGGCGTTTTGTCAGCGGAAATAACAATTTTATGCGTATCATTAGGCATCAAATCGATGGCTGTTTTGAACAGACGCACTAAATTATTATTTTCGTGGAAAAGATGTTGCAATTGGGATACGATTGTCCTTTCAACGTTGGGAGAAATTTCGCAACATATATTCAATTCAGAATTTCTATCACTGATGAAGTACAATTGTAAAAATTTATGATTCTCGCCTGAGAATGGTAGAAGGGACCCTGCTTTATGATAAATTTGCCCTTTTACTTTGAAAGTAGACATAAATTGATCTGGATTTTCGATTTGGGCTCCAAACGACGTCATTTGGAAACATGAGTTGTATTGTCTGATTTTTGACAAAAAACGCTTAGATTCTGACGTAGTTCCAGTAAGGAAAGTCTTCAATGGCTCTGGTGGTGCAGCCAATAGAGGAAGTTTAACTTTTCCTGAGGCGCAACACATTCCCATTGTTTCACCATTGAATTTCAAGGCCTTGCAATAGGGACAAATTTTAGACATTGTCCCGATTTGAACACATCTACTCAAGCTACAATCATCGACGGGGTTGTATCTGAATGCCAGGCGATAACTTTCAGGTTGCTCTGATTCCTCGGCACGCTTTCTTTTCTTACTTTCTCTATCAGCAGCAAGCCTGATTTCTTGCTGTTCTTGTGATTACTCGGCACGCTTTCTTTTCTTACTTTTTCTATCAGCAGCAAGCCTGATTTCTTGCTGTTCTTGTAATTCCTCGGCACGCCCTTCTTTTTTCACATTCTCTTTTAGCAGCAAGTCTGCTTCCGCGTTGCTCTGGTAGTTCCTCGGCATGCTTTCTGTTCTTTCTTTCTCTATCAGCCTCAAGCCTGTTTCCCTGCTGTTCTTTTGATTCCTCGGCACGCCTTCTTTTTTCACTTTCTCTTTTAGCAGCAAGTCTGCTTACGCGTTGCTCTGGTAGTTCCTCGGCACGCTTTCTTTTCTGACTTTCTCTATCAGCAGCAAGTTTTTTGGCATAGACTCTTTGAGCATCTTCATCAGTCATTGTAAACTTAAACATTAATAGATTTCTACGTGAACATATGTCTTATATAACTTGAATGACGTCACCATCAAAGCAAAAATGACGGCAATTAATTTCATGACGTCTGCCGACACAGAAACATGACGTCACCTGACAACTAATTTCATGACGTCAGCCGACACAGAAATATGACGTCACCTGATCCACAGATCCACAGACAGACAACTTATTTTTATATATAGATATACTAGCTGTTGGGGTGGCGCTTCGCGCCACCCCAACTCGTCATTTATATTCCCTGTATCCCGGTCGTCATTTGTGTCCCGGTGTCCAAGTCTCTGATTTCTCTTTGAGTGTCCCGGGCGTCATTTATATTCCTTGTGTCCCGGTGTCTCGGTCGTCATTTATATCCCCCTGTGCCCCCCGGCGTCCCCGTTGTAGTTGTGTCATTTATATTCCCTGTGTCCCGGTCGTCATCCCGATATACATTCGTTTTTGAATTGGTATATGATGAAATAAATTTTTAATTTTTTCCCTTTTTTTCCTTTTAGTTTTTTTTATTGGTTTTGACCTTTTTTTAGGTTTTTTTAAGTTTTTTTCTTTTTTCTTTTTAGTTTTTTTTGAAGTTTTTATCTTTTTAGTTTTTTTATTTTTATTTATATTTTTTTAGTTTTCTTTTTCTCCTTTATTTTTCAGTTTTTTTCCTTTTTTTAGTTTTTTTTCTTTTTAGTTATTTTAGTTTTTACCTTTTTTAGTTTTTTTTTAGTTTTTTAGATGAAAATTTTTTTAGTTTTATTCCTTTTTTTCTTTTCAGTTTTTTATTGGTTTTTACCTTTTTTTTTAGCTTTTTTAGTTTTTTTTCGTTTTTTCTTTTTACCTTTTTTTAGTTTCTATCTTTTTTATTTTTTTTTAATTTTTATTCTTAATTTTTTTTATTAGTTTTTAGTTTTTTTTGTAGTTTTTGCCTTTTTTAGTTTTTTTTTTTTTAGTTTTTAGATTTTTACCTTTTTTAGCCTAACCAGGATTTGAACCTGGGACCTTCATTCTCCGTTCTGACGCCCTCTCTCGCCGAGTGACTACTCCAGCATGTTCATTTTGGTGTTTTAAATGGTATATTATTAACCAAATTAATATGTTTTACAATATACTAAAAATCGTCATAACAAAAATGACGACAACGAATTTCATGACGTCAGTCAACACAGAAATTAAATTCTGAAATTATGTCATGAAATTAGTTGCCGTCATTTTTGCTTTGACGGTGACGTCATTCAAGTTATATAAGACATATGTTCACGTAGAAATCTATTAATGTTTAAGTTTACAATGACTGATGAAGATGCTCAAAGAGTCTATGCCAAAAAACTTGCTGCTGATAGAGAAAGTCAGAAAAGAAAGCGTGCCGAGGAACTATCAGCAGCAAGTTTTTTGGCATAGACTCTTTGAGCATCTTCATCAGTCATTGTAAACTTAAACATTAATAGATTTTAAACATTTAAACATTTAAACGTTTTTTGGCATAGACTCTTTGAGCATCTTCATCAGTCATTGTAAACTTAAACATTAATAGATTTTAAACATTTAAACATTTAAACAGTAAACATTTAATAGATTAATCAAGATGGTGTTACCGCGATGAAGATTGAGTGAACAAAGGGAGAGTCTAAACTGTCGTCACAAAAGCATTTAGTGTTGGGGTGAAAATGAAAAAGGAGGCTGCCAAAAGGAAAAAACATCTTACTACAAAGAGGCCACTTTTAAATGACACCAGCTTGATGTCCTCATCCTCCAGGCCACACTGTTCTTTAAATTTTTGAAGCCTACAGCAGCAGACTCTACTATTTACAACATATAACGGCAAATCATCCCTAGAAGAAAAAAAAAGTAAACTTTAGCAAAATTTTAACTTTAACACCTTACTACCGACTACCACAAAAAAATGGGTCTATGTGCAAAAAAAAAAATAATAAAAAGCTGAGTTTGCTCAATAAGAATAGTCAATTTTATCCAATTACATCTTAATGAATGGACGGAAAAACGCATTTTTAAAATAACTAATTACGAGCGGAACAGAAAAAACACAAAAATTTGGCGAATTACCTGGTAAAATACGAAATTATTTAAAAAAAACATAAGCATCTAAAACTTTTTTTAAGGGCGAAGAGGTCAGGAATGTATTCTACTATGCAGTAGAGGGGAATTGCTTCCCCAGACCCCAGTCTCCTCCCCCCACCGCAAGAATTTTAAAATTAATACCTTCAAAATATTGTAAAACCTAAGATTGGCCTACATAAGTCAAGCATACACAAGAACAGATCAGTTCTCTTTAGTACACCTCTGCTTCTTCTTTAGGTCATTTTTGCTTGATTTTAAATCACGTCACAGAGAAAACATAAATAAAAGAGGAAATAAAAAAAAGAAACACTATGCTACAGAAAGCACAATAGAAATATTTTCATGGAAGAAATGATTGCTGTTCTTTTGGTCTCTTTAAACGTTTAGTCTAAATAATAGCACATTATATTATATAATCCCTGCAATAATTCTTTCACACAAAATTAAAGCCAAAAGATAATGTTTTTTTTTTCATAACAAAGCTCCTCAATGTCCCTAAATTTTAGAGGAGGGATTAGCTTTATAAATAGATTTACACTCTTACTTTTCATAGGTGTGATATTGGAGGGAACGCTCCCTGTACCCTGGTGTGAATTTCAGATCCCCAAGTGTTCCAAGTAGTTCCTCTACGCTTGGGACACTCTCCAAACAATTGACAAACTTTCCAAAATACTTGTCATAGTTCCGCCACACTTGTCAAAGCCCTATGGTTTATAAGAGAGCGACCTCTCAATGAGAATGAATTCTGTTAAAATATTTTTTTTAACATTATAGAAGAGGAGATTTTTAGAGGAGTCAATAACTTTTTGCCACTTATTCATTTGAGACTTTGATTTGCAACCGTAATTCTGAGATCAAGGTAACTAAATGCAATTTCTGGATAAGTCAGGTCAGTGATCAGAAGAAGTGATCAGAAGAAAAAACGAAAGTTAGATAAAATGATAAGTTGCTCAATGAAACAGTTATCACTCATGATTCTTATCCAATTGTTGCTGGCATGCCTCAAGGTCTTATCCGCTTGAAATTTGAGTTCCAATACATATTCTAATCCTCAATTTAGAGGACAGATGTGAATTTAGAAAAAAAGTTCATGAATATGCCTCAATTATTTTTTCCGAGTTAAAATGGTCTTCTTTGATGAAAAGTCATCTCATTTACATAAAGTGATAAGACTGAATAAGATAATAATAAGGGAATAAGGAGAAAAAAGTCTTTTGGGTTACTCAAAGTTTTTCTTTTTTTCGTAATTTTTCACATTATACAGTTTTCTGATACTATTGCATTGCTGATTTCAATAAAGGCGGAAGCTTTATTTCCACTTTGCACCTCTTTTCTACTCTGGGCAGAAATACTTTTCAGTACATTCCATGAAAAAGAAAATTGAGAAACAAACGAACCTTGCACAATTTTTGAGAAGGTTTTGCCGACTATGGAGCTCATTGATCTTGTAGGCTCCGGCGGCAAATTTCAGGAAATGGTTGGCCCATTGAATTTTGGTCCATTCTATATCCTGCCAGAATTGTGTGTTCTCTGGCAGGATAGAGTTGGTCCTCTCGCTTTCTGTTACTGGCGGGTTGGTGGTATTATCTGAAAGAAAACTTTCTCCTTTCAAAACTATGACAAACAACTCTTACAATCTTGATATGCCGTCAATCAGTAGCATTATTATGGTATAACCAATCATTTAATGGAGGAATAGCAATATGTTTATATACTAGAAAAGCTATAAGCTAGCAGTAGTTGTTAAATGTATAAAAAACTTTAAACATTCCAAGTATCTAGAAAAAGCATCAACAACGTAATAAAAACAAATTACGGAAAAGAAGCCTGAGAATGAGATTTAAAGGCCAACGAAAATACTGCAGGAAACAAAAGAAACATCTCGGCAAAACAACCTTCAATGCTATACGAAAAAAGTACAACGAAACAAAACTACATTTCACGAAAAAATTGCTAACAAAACAAACTGATTAAAAAGAAGATAAGAAAATCAGGGACAGCAAACAGAAAAAACAAACAAATAAAGGTCAAAATTGGAACAAATAAAAAGCATAAAAAATCAATAACAGATGAAATCAAAATTAATAGAATAAGGCCGTTTAATAGCCAAAAAATTTAGAAGAGAGAGTATTAGACAAAGTTTCTTTTTTTTATGTAGCCAATTCACGTCACTTATAAAGCGTTTTAATGAATCTTTAATAATTTAGCCATTTATCGCAAGAGCATTATATTTGTTAATCACAAATACTGACGAATAGCTTACATTGCTTTAATTAAAATGATTTTTTTCTGTTAATTTTTATTTTATCTACTTTTCGACTTCATTTATTCAAATTATTTTATGGAAGTTTATTTTCTTAAATTTAATTACTTTTTGTTATGGTAAGCCAATGCGGTTTACAGGATCATTTTCAATAAATGTGTCCAAAGTAGCAAGTACCATTACCACTTAAGGTGAACAAAATAAGGTATGAGAAAAAGTCACAGAATAGAATCAATGGTTAAATTAATAAATAAAATATCCGTCACCAAAATGACATAGGTTCCTAGACTATACGATAAAATTTTTAGTACGTTTTTTATGAACAATTCTAATTATTTTCACTATAGGCATATATCTGTTGGTTAGCCTTACATTTGATAAAGAATCATAAAAAATAACATAGATAGATCTAAAATCAAAAAAAATGTATTTTTTTCTATTGCCGAAGTAAAATTCTAATGATGTAAAATATTACTGCCATTCCAAGACCATATTTGTAACTTTTATCAAATCCCCGTTGACGGCGAAACCCTACAAAGGTCTAAAGCTAGGTGAGTACAAATGTTCCACGAATAGACTTAACTAATAACTTCCGCTTATCCTTATATTACCAAAGCTAGCCTAAATCAAAGTACAATATTTGCCCTATAGCTGCGCAGCGAAATTGACCTGAGCTTCGTTATCATGGATTTCGAATCCCAGCTCCTATGCTGCAATCTACCGCAAGGATTGGAGTTTGATTCCGGTGATGAGATTATGCGGAAGCACCTTCTAAACAAGAAAAAGAAGAAGATACTGCACTTTTGAACTAATTTCGAATGTCTAAAAATTGTCGACTTTCAATTTAAGCATCAAAAGTGACGTTTAATTTCAGAGCCATAACAGTTATTGGTCATCCACTGAGATTTGACTAATTATTTGACTAAATGAGCTGTTACCCTCCTACCCTATGAATTTATAATATCCATACTCATCAGTTGTTTATATTAAACTTCAATATATTGACCGCATTTTTTTTTAAATACTCACACTTTTTTGGTTTTCCCAGATGTCATGTACGAAACATCCTGAAAAGAGGTCACACACACACACACAAAAAAAGAAAAAAAAATTAAATCTAAAGAAAAGAATAGAGAAGAGTAAAATAGAATTCCTAAAATAATTTATTGTGACATATCAAATACAATCCTTTAAATCAAAATTAAAGAATTCTTATGCTAGATTAGGTGCTGATGCCTGTCAACGCTTGGGTCCGTATCACCCTTTGATTAGATTGTATTGAATGTATTGTCTGTGGTATTTGGTTTTTCTTTCCTTAGTGTCTTAACTCCGCTTAAATTATTAAAACAAGCTGGTAACAAATAAACTATTGTTTATTATTAAAACAAATAAAAGCACAATTGGCTTTATTTAGTCATCAAATAAAAAAAAAAAAGTTTTCCACTGAAAGTAAGGAGTAATATCAAAAGTTAAGACGGACAGAAATTATTACGTATACGAAGGGGATTGCACCTCCTCAACACCCCGCTCTTTACGCTCAAGTCTTTTAGTACTTTTAAAATATTCTTATTATTCTAGTAAAACAATCCTTGTGTTTCAGAGTCGTTCTTAAAGAGTTTGAACAAAATTCTAACTTTAGCGTAAACAGCGATGTGCTAAGGAGGAGCAATCCCCTAAATATACTCAATAATTTTTGTTCGTTTTGAAGTTTCAATGTTGCTTTTTACTTTCAGTAGAAAAATCTTGTGTTTTTAATTTTATTTCTGATCTTTTTTTAATATTCCCAAAAGATATGGCCCAACTTCGACCGAGAATTCCCCGTCCCCACTGAAATATCCTCTAGACAATTCAATCCCGGTGAAAACTTACCCAATATCCTTTAACAACTCCAAATGAAAATTGAGAACGAAAAGAGAAAGCATGACAAATAAGAGGAATTTTGTATAGGAATTCTGGCAGATTTTCAGTGAATAATTCCCCCGACAAGTTCACACCCTGGAAACTTCCCTCAAAATGAAAAATTTTCCAAGCAAAACCCCCAGCAGACAACTCGTTCTCCCACGCCAAAATGTATACATACTCCAAGGGTTTCCACTTTTTGGTTTCAATTTTCCCTTTTTTTATATTAATTCTCACTAGAATTCCTTGTCTTCAGATCTGATTTCCCTTTTTTCTCCCTAGAAAAAAAAAGATATTTTGCCTTAGATTTCCATACAATCAAAACGAAAAACGTAACGTAGAATCAAAGTGTTATTTTTTACTTCAGATAATGATATACATAAAAAGTTTTACACTATCGAGAACAGATAAAAAAGTTCAAGTAAGTGTAATCTCCAGCACTTCATCGCACGAAGCGTTTGCTTTCGTCTTGAAGCCAGTAACAGCTTTCGGTATGCTGACAGTTGATGAAGTTTTATCTTCGTTTTTAAATCAGTAACTGACTCGAATAACTGAGACTAGTGTGACGTTCTCGAAATTATTTCGAATGTCTGTTTTGATTAATTTTAGAAGACTAAGCAAACGCTCAGCTAGTACAATACTAAAGAGTAACGGAAACATCAGTGATATGCACTTCCGGAATTATGAGTACTTGATTTCACCACTGCAAGTCTTCAGACTAAGTATATTCATCTAGTACTACTCAACTGTCAGGTCTTCAACTTGAGTATCTCCCAAATGAAGCCCAGTGACATCGGTCATTGCCTGAGATCTCCATTCTATGTCTGTTTTTTGAACACAACACTTTTCTGTTAGAACAGTAAGTCTCGAGAATAGTGGCCTTAGAGATTTTGGCTTTAAATTTCTTGCATTCCCTAGTTCCACCAGTGACAAAATGTCATAAATTTCGTCTTCAAACTTGAAACGGTCTTGAATATAGTAGATCAAGACTATATAATAATTTCGACAGGACTGGTAAAAGAGCTCAATATTATCACTTGACTCTTGAGCATCTACGAGTTATTGCATTGAATTGGTTGCAACTATTCCCATATATGTCTGGTTTAAGGGCAGTTACTCACTTGAAGGATAAGAATTCATTCGGTAAACAAACCAACACAGCAAATACAGTCTAGTTCCATTAAGTTAGACGCAACATCACTCACAAGTTTGCGGCACTTGCCATTAGGGAATGAAAAAGTGGAAGCTCAGATTGAAAAACTCTATTGAATTCATTAGAGAGGCCAAGAGAGTCGTCCATAAATTCAAGGTAATGCTTTGTCAACTTGCTTTGTAATGTTGACAAGATAAGGTCATTGGTTATAGTTGGGTTGTGAATCGTGGTTTCTATGAAATAATGAGTAGGAGCAACCTGGTGCTCAATAAGCCTCTTTATGCAGGCCTGAAGGTCAAACCGACGGGTATGCCCCGGTGAAAGAATTGGGAGTGCTTTACATCCAAAGAACTTCTGAAATTCGCCATACTTACCTCGCCTTGAAGCACTCTTTAAAAAGTGGGCATAAATATTTCGTGCCAAGCATTCTAGTGTCTTGGGAAGCGACAAGCATGCATAGAATGAACAAAAGTGAATAAGATGGCACAAGCATTTCACATTCAAGATATGAAGCACCATGGCTTTCATTACCGCTGAAGCAGATTTAGTGTCTCCAAACATGGCGTTAGTAATATCGACACAAAATCCAACAATATTTTGCTAGTGAATCGAGCTTTTTTCAATGACTTATTTGATGTAGTTAGTCAGACCCTCAGCTGGTCCATCATTACACTAAACCATGTCCAATACTTCAACATGAGGTTTTAGATCTCTCACTAAAAAAATATTACAATGAAGAACTTTTCAGCATTTTGTTAGAAAAAATCAAATTTTCACTGAAAATCCTTGCTTTACCCCAGATTTCCCTGAAAATCCTTACTTTATACCAGATTTCCCTTTGTCCCTAATATTCAAAATAAATAGCCCTAAAAGAAGTGATTTCACTCTAAAATAGGGTACTCTCCCTAAAAGTGGAAGACCTGCATACTTCCATGACTAATTTTACATTCTATGACCACTGGTTGGACACGATCCCCCCCCCAAAAAAAAAAAATCCGTGATCTTTCTTATGGCAACAAATACAAAATATTTTTGCAGATAGGAGCTTGACACCTCTACAATAGGGTTTTCTGATACGCTGAATCTGATGGTGCAATTTTCGTTAAGATCTTATGACATTAAGTGGGCGTTTCACTCTTTTTTCGAAAATAAGACAAATCTTCTCAGACTCGTAGCCTTTAATGGGCAAATCTAAGCTTTATGAAAATTATATATTTGAAATCGGCAAAATAAGCCAATTCTTTTTATATCTATTGGTATCGAAATTCCGTTTCTTAGAGTTTGGTTACTATTCAGCCGGGTCGCTCCTTACTTGAAGTTCGTTACTACGATAGGTGGGTGTGATAGAAGGGATTTTTCGTCTCTACAGTTAAAGTGATGGTAGCAGCCACAAAATACATACCACATTACATTTTAAGGCTTACCATCATCGTCGCTGAGAATAAATATCAGCATAGACCTTATAAGTTACTATGAATAATTATTAAGCACAATGTCAGTAGAGATGTTAGGTTTGAGGGGGGAAGGGGTAGTTAGCTTGTAAAGTGTAGGAGATTTTTTGATCAATCAAGGGCCAAGTTCTTGGCTTAATCTCATAACCAATAAAACGTATAATGAGCTTGTGTTACGTTAGAGCTAAATTTCCCAACCACGGATTGTATCTCCGGCCAAAAACAGCGATCCAGACGATCGGCTGAACGGAACAATAGACACCATGCGATAAAGTCAAGTTAAACATTTTTGTTTTACGTTTAAGCTACTCACTTGAATTTTCTCTACTTTCTCTATTCTGCTTCTTGTAGAGGATGATGAAGCCAGCAACAAAGTCAGAAAAAACAAGATCTCCTCTTACCGTCTTAAAGCTCTTCGATAGGTGTTCTAGAAAGCAATACAACAATTTTAATAAAAGAAAGATTTATTAGGATATCATCATAATTTTGCATGCAACTCAGAACAGGTTTTCAAAACTAAATAAGTAATAAAACAAACAACATATACAATAAATAAATTGAAAAAAACCATCAAAATACATTACCTTATTTTTGTGATGTATTACTTCAAGAATTTAAATTTAATTTAATTTGAAATGATATCAGCTCGATGGCATTAATGGATTCAATCCCCAGTGGTACTTATTAATTCTTAATGAAAATACATTTCGTCTCACATCATGGGGGTTACTTCGCTGTTGGGTGGCTAAAAAGCAGGACGGAGGCTGATTGCTTGCCAATCACTTTCAGGCCTTAAAATCCGCAGTAGAGCTTTTATACTATAATCGCATGTGCCATTTCCAAAGTTGCTACAACCACTTGTTCGACCCTTCATTGGGCTCTGTTTTACACAGATCCTTTTTTTTCGATTTGTCTTTCTATGTAAGCGTTCTTTTAAGGCGACATTTTTAGGGGGAGGGGGAGGGAGAGATGGAACCACACCTCAGAAAATATTCGTTTTACATTTGGTTCATCTTGGCCACAAGCGTAACAAAACATTTCATCTTTAAACCCGATCAGGGATAAGAAAGTTTTAGGTTGATTTTCACACACCCAAATACTTGAAAACCATTGTCGTCATCAGCTTAGATTACTATTTTTATAGCTGTTTAGTTTTATCGGGGAGGGATAAATATCAGTTCTAAGAAATATCACATAGCACGTTTTGAATTACCGCAGCCAAAATGCTGGGGAATGGCCGTGTATGGATTAATCTCTTGTACTTATTGGATTATACTTTTTAAATTCGTTTACGGACACCTTTAAATAGTTATAAATGGTTATATTAATGGTAAGTATTATAAATGGTCTTGTTTATCTTCTTATAAACAAGAAGAGGGAGGGTGTACTATAATTAAAAAACCTATTAAAAGTATAAAAGCATAAAAAGGTTAGCGATCCAACTCATATGGGTGGGAAGAGAAGGTGTATTGTGGAATCTTGTCATCTGCGAATCTACCAAACTTCATAGAAAGAATACCTATTGTCGTATTGGTGCCTTTTAGGGACTAGAACCAGACTCTTGATGAGAAGGTATGGAAATATTGGATGGGTGTTTATATTTTTATCAGCTAGCAGAATAGAATCACCGAATCTTAACCAAACCTGGTGAAAAGAAATGTCAAAGTTTTACGCATTTTGGACACCTTATCCAGTCCAAAATCTTTGGGAGACTAGAATAAATTTCGTTTTAATGATTCATGTACGATGAGCCAAAATCAAAACGTGCATTAATTCAAAAATGTTCAGAAATTAAATAAAAAAAAGTTTTTTTTTTAACTTGTTCCAATTCTGAATAACATGGGCCGTTTAATTAGAACAAATAGCTCTTTTGAAATTACCAAAATATTTTAACGTAAAGAGCTAGGTATTGAGGAGCGGACAAACCCCCTCATACACGCAATAATTTCTGTTCGTTTAAAGCTTAAATGATGCTTCTTACTTTACGTTGAATAAGGTGTTTTAAAAAAATCTCACATTGTTTTTCTTTTAATAATGCTGGAAAATCCCGCGCCCTTTCATGGAAATTCTCTTCCTCGTGATAACTTCAATTTTTCAACTTTTTCTTTATTCAACTCAAAAAATACACAAACAATATTATGCCCCAACAGAGAGCAGAGCTCGTAAGGCTGGGGCAGTGCAAAAACAGAAGAAAAAACATCAACATCTCATCTTAATAATGATTTCAAAGTATAATACGGTAGAAGACACATAAAATAGAAAAAAAACTCATAAAAGATAAGTAAATATATAAATATCAGGCAGGAGGGGTGTGGGAGGCCGTCCCAGACACAGGGACACAAAAACAAACACACAAATAAGGAGATCACATAATTTAAATTTCCATCATCAATGGTGAATAATCAAAATTTTAGCAAACAATCTTTAATATTTGCTTTTTAAAATTTAGCTGAGATTTTTTTTGGGATGGATCAAACAGAATTTTATCATTCAGCTTATGATTGTTAGCAATGAAGGGTATTTGGTATCTAATCGAAAACCTTGACCTTTCAGAGCTTACAAAAGGATTTTGATACATCCTAGACCTCCGACAATCCGAACGAGGAAGTAAGATCAACAGAGATTTGTCATAGAAATAATTTTTAGAATTTTGGATTTGAAAATGCCATATGGAAGTATTTAATATTCGTATATCATTTAAATCCAACAAATTTAAGAAGAGGAATAATGTTTTAGTTTCCGAAACATTTTCAAGTCTTGAAGATCGATGTAAGAAATTTCCAAGTATTCTTACTTGAATATTAAATTCCTCCATAATTACATCCTAACACGTACACCCCTCACCCTACCCTCCCACCCACCAGAAAAAAAAACCTCTGAAAATGTCAGTATACTTACCAATAACAAATACTATATGTAAACAATGGGGAGAGTTCGTAACTTACAGCCCTTCCCCCGGAAACTGTTGGGAATTAAGTCGTCCTCAAAGATACTACTACTACTACTACTAATAACTCACTGCAGCACCAAGCCGCCTGAGGCCAACACAGCTACGCACGCTCCTCCTCCAACCTAATCTATTTAAAGCCTCCCTCTTTACACCCTCCCAGGAAGTTCCCATTTCCTTTAAATCCTTATTTATGACATCCTCCCAACCCAGACAAGGACGACCTGCTTTCCGTGTAGCCCCAGACGGTTGGCCAAAAAGGACAATCTTCGGTAATCTGTCATCCTTCATCCGTAGAACGTGGCCTAGCCATCTCAACCTTTCTTTCATTATAGCCCCAGAAAGCGGGATTGAACCACACTTTTCGTACAACCTACTGTTTGAAATACGGTCAGTCAGCCGGGTACCCAGAACAATAAAGATAGCTATTAGATTTTTCGAATATGCTTGAACAAAGCGTCTATCTCGAAATTTTGATCCGTTGACTTTGTAAAAAATTGAGCGTGGGAGGGCTAGTTACCCTCCAATTTTTTTAGTCGCTAAAAATGGCATTAGAACCTTCAATTTCCGTTAGAATAAGCCCTTTCATGACATTCTAGGATTACTGGGTTAATACAATTACCCCTAAAAAAAAAAAAAAATCCGTGATCCGTGATCTTTCTTTTGGCAAAAAGTAAAAAATTTCACCTTTTATAGGAGCTTGAAACCTCAACAGTAGGATTATCTGATATGCTGAATCTGATGGTGTGCTTTTTATTAAGATTTTATAACTTTAAGAGAGTATTTACTCATTTTTTGAAAATGAGCAAATTTTCGCATGCTCTTAATATTTGATGAGAAAGACTTAACTTAATTTAACTTTTATATTTGAAATCAGCATAAAAATCAGATTCTTTTGATTTATAATTTGGTATCACAATTCTGTTTTTTAGAGTTTCGGTTACAATTAAGCCGGGTCTCTTCTTTTAAAGTTCATTATCATGACGAACTATGCTTGAACAAAGTGGCTATCTGAAAATATAGATCCATTGACTTTGTATGAGCGTGGGAGGGAGCCAAGTTACCCTCCAATTTTTTCAGTCGCTAAAAAAATGCACTAGAACTTTATATTTCCGTTAGAATGAGCCCTCTCGGGGCATTCTAGGATTACTGGGTCAATACAATTACCCCAGAAAAAAAACACGGATTCGTGATCTTTCTATTGGTAATAAATACAAAATTCCACCTTTTATAGGACCTTGAAACCTCAACATGAGGGCTCTCTAATGCGCTGAATCTAATGGTGTGCTTTTTATTAAGATTTTATAACTTTAAGAGGGTGTTTCCTCATTTTTTGAAAATGAGCCAAATTTTTTCAGGCTCTTAACTTTTTATGAGTAAAACTAAAGACTTGATTAAACTTATATATTTGAAATCAGCATAAAAATCTGATTCTTTTGATGTATATTTGGTATCAAAATTATGTTTTTTTGAGTTTCGGTTACTATTAAGCCGGGTCTCTTCTTTTAAAGTTCGTTACCACGAACTGTTTGATTTCCGAGGTTCATGGTAAGATATGAATGATGCATAACAACATTGATCCATTGAATAGAATACAGTAAATAAATAAAACGAGATTTCTCTATTTTATCTACCTTGTGGAAGATATTTGTTTGTGTCTTATTACCTGAAATATTATTGACAAGTTCAGCGATTTCCTTATCCCAGAGACGAGGTAGGCACGATACAGCATGAATCCAAAATTTACAACATGGCTTCATAAAAATTAGCGTTAAATGAATGGCGAATGATAGAGGAGAGAACATGCACACAATGATCCCGATCGCGATCGCTGAAATATAAACAGGAATTTGAATAAACCAAGTATTTTTAGTTCACTTAAAGTTTTAGAGTAGTTGATATTTGACAAAACAAGCAACAAATGTAGACCAACACACTTCAGGTTAATTGAGATATTTGTACACAGTTTATGCACCAACGCATTTTATTTCGGAGACGTGTATTTTAGGGGGTATAAATAGCATTAAGAATTATGGTACATTAGATGAACTAATATCCTTGAACTGTCTAAATAATCCTTGAAGTTTTTCTATATAACTATTATAATTAATTAAAATTCCAGCTTGTTTTCCAACGGATAGCAGAAAAGAACCGATTCTTCTTTAAGAGTTAATCAAGGGATATAAGGATGGGAAACATAGACGACCAACGGTATTAATTCGTAGTTCAAGGTGAAAACATCTGTCTAGAATTGGATATCATAAATTTAAAATCAGTTGGCTTTTTCAGTGAATTTTAATCCCTGCGAAGCTAGTTAGATTTTGCAATACCTGGCAAAGGATTAAAGTTCGTGACCTTGAGTAAAATTATTATTTAAAATTGAATCAGAACGTTTGCTATATATCCGCCTGAATCAGACCAAGCTCCGCTCTGAACAATACATTCATTTGCGAGATGCAGTTATAAATGACGGTAATACCACAAACGTTGGAAGATTAACAATTTTACCTTCGTCATATGCTGGCAGTCCCCGTCATATGCATGAATATGCTCAAGATGCTATTGCGTATGTTCGTCTCTATGGTCATCCAGATTTATTTATTACATTTACATGTAATCAATCTTGGGACGAGATACTGCAGCTTTTACTTCAAGGACAATCGGCGGTTCATAGGCATGACATTACGGCCCGTGTCTTCCGGCAAAAGTTGAAATCACTGATAAACTACATTGTAAAACTTGAAGTGTTTGGGTCAGTGCTATGCTGGATGTACTCAGTGGAATGGCAAAAACGAGGTTTGCCACACGTACATATACTAATCTGGCTACATAAAAAAATTACTTCGAACGAAATTGATGATGTGATTTTTGTGAAATACCTGATAAAAATGTCGATAAGGGGTTACATGATATTATTGTAAAAAATATGATACATGGACCTTGCGGTGCACTGAACGAAAATTCACCATGCATGGCCAAAGGAAGGTGCACAAAGCAATATCCTCGACTTTTAGTATCAAACACAATTACTGGCAATGATGGTTACCCACAATATAGAAGAAGATCTACTGAAGATGGCGGTAAAACAGCAATAATAAAGAAGCGTAACGGTACCACCATCGAAGTAGATAACCAGTGGGTTGTTCTATATTCCCCATTATTATCAAAAACATTTAATGCACACATAAACGTTGAATACTGTAACTCCGTAAAGGCAATCAAATACATATGTAAATACGTCAACAAAGGCAGTGACATGGCAGTTTTTGGCTTGCAGCCCGAAATCAAAGATTTCGATGAAATCGTACAATATCAGGCTGGAAGATACATAAGCAGTAATGAAGCTGTTTGGCGAATTCTTTCATTTCCGATACATGAACGTAGTCCAGCTGTTGTTCACTTAGCGGTACATTTACAGAATGGTCAACGTGTTTATTTCACGGAAACCAACGTGCAACAAAGAGTCCTGAATCCACCGGATACAACATTAACAGCTTTTTTTTCGCTTTGCAAAAATGATTCTTTTGCAAAAAACTGCTGTATACTGAAGTGCCTTCGTATTACACGTGGAATACTAAAAATAAAGTATTTGAACGTCGAAAACAGGGTAAGTCAGTCGACGGCCAACCTACCATCTTCAAAGATACCACGATAGGAAGACTCTACACCGTTCACCCCAATCAACATGAATGCTTCTTTCTACGCCTGCTTTTGGTGAATGTACCCGGTCCGACATCCTTTGAGTATTTGAGGACTGTAAATGGTACTATACATGACACTTACCGTAGTGCATGCCAAGCTCTGAATTTATTGGAGAATGACCAACACTGGGATAACTGCATCAATGACGCGTGCGAAACGTCAACCCCAAGTCAAATTCGTGCATTGTTTGGCATCATTTTAACAACTTGCTCTCCATCAGCTCCTACAGAGTTATGGGAAAAATATAAGTCAAAAATGTCCGAAGATATACTCCATCGAAAACAGTTAGAGACGTCAGATATGACTTTTGATTTTACATCAGAAATTTATAACTACACTTTAGTTGTTATAGAAGATTTGTGCGTACGTATGGCAAACAAACCTCTTCAGGATTTGGGAATGCGTTCACCTAACCGTATCGCTGCTGTTTCGACATGTGTAGAATTGGATCGTGAACAAAGTTACAGTACGAGTGATCTATTGCCTTATGTACAAAATAACATTTCCAAGTTAACGTCAGAACAAAAAGACATTTATGATACGATAATGCATTGTGTCGATAACAACGTTGGAGAAATTTTCTTTTTGGATGCGCCAGGAGGTACTGGTAAAACGTTTGTGATAAAACTGATTCTGGCATCAATTCGATCAAAAAATGATATAGCGTTGGCAATTGCGTCGTCCGGAATAGCCGCAACATTGCTTCCTGGTGGAAGAACTGCTCATTCCGCTTTGAAATTGCCTCTGAACTTGCATTCTACAGAAACTCCAACGTGCTATATTTCCAAATCATCTGGGATGGGTAAAGTATTGCAGCAATGCAAACTTATTATTTGGGATGAGTGCACAATGGCACACAAAAAATCGCTCGAGGCGCTGGATCAATGCTTGAAAGATTTGCGAGGGAAGTCGAAACCCTTTGGCAGCACATTAATATTACTTGCGGGAGATTTCAGGCAAACATTACCTATAATACCTAGATCAACTCCTGCTGACGAAATGAATGCTTGCCTGAAAAATTCTAATTTATGGGCACACGTAAAAACATTAAAATTAACTACAAATATGCGTGTCCGATTGCAAAACGATGACTCTGGTCAAACATTTTCAGATCAATTGCTGGCAATGGGAAACGGAAAGCTCCCAGTAGACTCAACTTCAGGACGTATACAACTACCTGCTGATTTCTGTAATTTAGTGACGTCCAAAAATGAATTGATTGAAAAAGTATTTCCGAATATTCTAAAAAATTATAAAAATAATAAATGGCTAAGTGAAAGAGCGATTCTCGCACCCAAAAATATAGACGTCCACGAAATCAACAATATTGTTTTGACCAAGATTCGAGACCAGGCAGTCCTTTATAAGTCAGTCGACACAGTTTTGGAACCAAATGAAGCAGTTAATTATCCATCTGAATTTTTAAATTCCTTAGATCTTTCAGGGTTTCCACCACACGTACTACAACTAAAAATAGGCGTACCAATAATACTTTTAAGAAATATAAACCCACCAAAGCTTTGCAATGGCACTCGACTTGCCGTAAAAAAAACAATGGAAAACCTAATAGAGGCCACAATCTTGACAGGGCCTTTTGAGGGTGAGGCTGTTCTTATTCCTCGCATTCCCATGATTCCAACGGAACTGCCTTTTAAATTTAAAAGATTGCAATTCCCAATTCGATTAGCATTTGCAATCACCATTAACAAAGCTCAAGGTCAATCATTAGAAAAATGTGGTATAGATCTTAATACTGATTGTTTTTCCCATGGACAATTGTACGTTGCATGTTCGAGGGTCGGTAAACCTGACAATCTATTTATATGCAGCGACAATTGGACAGCGAAGAATGTTGTATATTCGCTAGTTTTACGCAGTTAATTTGTATTTTGGAACTAAATGAAGCGGTTAATTATCCATCTGAATTTTTAAATTCCATAGATCCTTCAGGGTTTCCACCAAACGTGCTACAACTAAAAATAGGCATTACAATGATACTTTTAAGAAATATCAACCCACCAAAGCTTTGCAATGGCACGCGACTTGCCGTAAAAAAAACAATGGAAAACCTAATAGAGGCCACAATCTTGACAGGGCCTTATGAGGGTGAGGCTGTTCTTATTCCTCGCATTCCCATGATTCCAACGGATCTGCTTTTTCAATTTAAAAGATTGCAATTCCCAATTCGATTAGCATTTGCAACCACCATCAACAAAGCTCAAGGGCAATCACTAGAAAAATACGGTATAGATCTTAATACAGATTGCTTTACCAATGTACAATTGTATGTTGCATCTTTGAGGGTCGATAAACCTGACAATCTATTTATACGCACAGACAATGGGACAGCAAAGACTGTTGTATATTCACAAGTTTTACGTAGTTAATTTGTATTGTATCTATCTATCTATATAAAAACGAGTTGTGTGTATGCATGTTTGTTTGTTTGTAAAAAGAGCGTTTGCATATGACGTCATTATTAGTACATACGGCTTTGTATATGGACAGACAATGGGAAAGCCAAGAATGTTGTATATTCGCAATTTTTACGTAGTTTGAAACACATATATAAATCTATCTATATTCACAGGTGGGACACAGGGACACAACTACAATGGCGCGTAACTAATATGGCGCGTAACGACTTACGCGCGCGGGGGGCATGGGGGGGGGGGGCGCGAAGCGCCCCACCAACTAGGTGTTGGGGTGGCGCGAAGCTCCACCCCAACAGCTAATATATATATATATATATATATATATATATATATATATATATATATATATATATATATATATATATATATATATATATATATATATATATATATATATATATATATGTATTCACAGGTGGGACACAAGGACACAACTACAATGGCACGTAACGACTTATGCGCGCAGGGGGGGGGGGGTCTTGGCGGGTTGCGAAGCGCCCCTACCAACTAGGTGTTTGGGTGGCACAAAGCGCCACCCCAACAGCTAGTATATATATTTATATATTTATATATTTATATATATATATATATATATATATATATATATATATATATATATATATATATATATATATATATATATATATATATATATATCTTCTATATATATAAAAATAAATTGTCTGTGTGTGTGTGGGCCTGTCTGTCGGGTGACGTCATGTTTGTGTGTCGACTGACGTCATGTTTTCAACTGACAAAATTACAGACCGGGACATCAGGACACAAATGACGACCGGGACACCGGCACATAGGGAATATAAATGACGACACTCAAAGAGAAAGCGACCGGGACAAAAGGAATGTTCGATTAGCAATCACCATCAACAAAGCACCGGGACACAAATGACGACCGGGACACAGGGAGTATAAATGACGACCAGGACATAAGTAAAAAAAAAACTAAAAAAACTAAAAAAAAGGTAAAAACTACAAAAAAACTAAAAAGAAAAAAAAACTAAAAACTAATAAAAAAACTAAAAAAAAACTAAAAAAGCTAAAAAACTAAAAAAACTAAAAAAGAAAAAAAAGAAAAAAAAGGAAAAAAAAATAAAAAATAAAGGAGAAAAACAAAACTAAAAAAACGAATGTATATACAGACCAGGACACTGGGATACAAATGACGACCGGGACACAGGGAATATAAATGACGACCAGGACACAGGGACACAACTACAACAGGGACGCCGGGGGGCACAGGGGGATATAAATGACGACCGGGACCCAAGGAATATAAATGACGCCCGGGACACTCAAACAAATCACAGACTGGGACACCGGGACACAAATGACGACCGGGACCCAGGGAATATAAATGACGACCGAGACACAGGGACACAACTACAAAGGGGACGCCGGGGGGCACAGGGGGATATATAAATGACGACGGCGACACAGGGAATGGTCGATTAGCAATCACCATCAACAAAGCTCAAGCGCAATCATTAGAATCATGAGGTATAGATCTGAATACGGATTGTTTTCCCATGGGCCATTATATGTTGCATGTTCAAGAGTCGGTAAACCTGACAATCTATTTATATGCACAGACAATGGGACAGCAAAGAATGTTGTATAGTCGCAAGTTTTAGATATCCGGTTCCCCCCTCCAACTCCCCCAATGTCACTGGATCCGGTTGCGTTTTAAATTAAGAGCTCTGAGACACGAGATATTTCTAAATATCAATTTTCATTAAGATCTGATAACCTGTTTGTGAGTTAAAAATATCTCATTTTCCAATTTTTCTAAATTAGCTGTCATTCCACTCCCTCCAGATGGTCAAATCAGGGAAGTGACTATTTCTAATTTAATCTGGTGGGGTTTTTGATATGCCTGCCAACTTTTGGCAATTGCTATATTGATCACGTGTCTAGTTGTAAAAACTGGGGGAGTCTGAAATTCAAACCTGAGACCTCTTGTACCCTAAGCAAGATCATACCTCAAGAACACAAGCCATACTTAAGAAGAACAATTATTTGTTTTATTGACAAAGGAATTCTTCTCAACTATCTTGTTCACTTGCTCTTGCCCTTCCCTCCTGATGGTCGAATCAAGGAAGAGAATATTTATAATGTAGTCTGGTCTCTGATATGCCTGTCAACTTTCATTGTCCTAGGTTATCTTGAAGTGCCCAAACTAGTAAATCCCTTCCAACTCCCCCAAAGCAAGCGGATCTGGCCCAGTATGTCAAGAATGTATCTAGGACATGTGCTTATGTTTCCCACCAAGATGCATCCCAATCTTTACACTCTAAACCCTTTTCCACCCCTCCAATTCCCCCCAACGTCACCAAATTCGGTCAGGATTTAAAATAAGAGCTCTTAGACACAAGGTATTTCTTAATATTAAATATCATTAAGATCCAATCACTCATTTGTAATTTGAAAATACTTCTTTTTTTCTGAATTACCTTTAGGTAATTCAAAGATTTAGGTGCCCCCTCCCAAACTCTCCCAAAGAATGCCAATCCGGTCCGGTTATGTCAATGATGTGTCTAGGACACATGCTTATTATTCCCACAAAAGTTTCTTCCCAATTTCTCCACTCTAAGTGTTTTCCAAGATTCCCCCCCCCACCTACCCAACTCCTCCCATTGACAAGACCTAGTCGGGATTTAAAATAAAAAGGTCTGAGTTAGGAGGTCCTTCTAAATATCAAATTTCATTAAGATCCAATCACTCCTTTGTAAGTTAAAATATCTCATTTTTTCAAATTAACCCCCCCCCCCCTAATTCTTCCAAAGAGAGCGGATCCGTTACGGTTACGTCAATAGCGTATCTAGGATTTGTGCTTATTTTTCCACCAAGTTTCATCCCAATCCCCCCACTCTAACCATTTTCCAAGATTTCAGGTTTCCCCCTCCAACTCCTCTCAATGTCACTGGATCCAGTCAGGATTTAAAACAAGAGCTCTGAGACATGATATTCTTCTATATCAAATTTCATTAACATCCTATCACCTGTTCATAAGTTAAAAATACCTAATTTTTTAATTTTTCCAAATTAACCGTCCCCTAACCCCCCCCCCCCCCCCAGAAGGTCAAATTGAGGAAAGGACTTTATAATTTAATCTGGTTTGGTCCCTGATACACCTGCCAAATTTCATCATCCTAGCTTACCTAGAAGCACCCAAATTAGCAAAACCAGGACAGACCAACAGAATTTGGGATTGCTATTTGTCACTTGGTAAATACCAAGTGCCATAAAAACCTTATATACCCCAGGGCATAGCACAAAACCCTTGCTCCAGATCTCTGTGGTGTTGTGTTAAACCTGGAGCAATTGTTATCTGTTCTTTGAACTATTTTAAATAAAATAATGATTGCATAATTTCAATCCAACATGTTTGGTAAAAAGAGGAGTAGATTATGGGAGGGGGCTAGTTGACTTCCATTACTTTTGACTCTTAAAGAACTAGAACTATGGTTCAACCATATGAGCCACTTCTAAAGTTTATACAGTCATTCCTTCCGTAAGTCTTAGATGCCCTAGTGACAGAACTTACAACCCTTGCTCCAGGCTCTGGTAGTTTGTATCAACCCTCAAAGTCGTGTTATATGATTTTTGGACTATTTTGAATAAAAGGACAATCTCAAGTTTCTATTGGATGCATCTTGGAAAACATGAAATGGGTGTGGTAGCGGGGGGGGAGTAGCTGAACTCTGATCACTTTAACTCTTAAAAGGGGCAATAGAACTTCTGATTACAAACCCAAAGCATATACAACTAGCATTTTTACAAAAATTGTATATGCCCCAAGGGCATAACTTAAAACACTTGCCCTGAGACCAGTGGAGGGGGGGGGTGTCTTCCTCACAGCCTTAATTTTTAGACCCCTTAACTACAATGAAAAAATTCTATATCAAAATTTTGATTAGTCATGTTTAGGGAAATGATGGGATTGGAGGACATTGTGTGTGTGGGGGGGGAGGGAGGGTAGCTACCCTTTGATCACTTTGACTCTTACAAAGGGCACTACGCATTCTGATTACCAAAGTAATTTTGTATGCAAAATGTAACAAAGCCTAACAAAATACCAACTAAATATTTATTAAAATATAACTACAATATAATTTTTGACTGAACTGAAGCTAACTGTCTCTGCATACAAACAGCACAAAACTGGTTATTGCCTGGTCTTATATATCCAAATTCTCAAGTGCTGGATAACAGATCAAGTGCCAGTAAATCCTTACCCCCCCCCCCCATGTTTCCATGGATTGGCACTCCTGCATTGTGATATGGCAAGGAATATGACTTCAAAATGATAAATCCCAAAGATTAGTGTAAATCTAAATGTAACAGTTTGCCTACTGTATGTATATTTATATTTACAATATTCTGTTACAAAAAATTACTTGGTGCCACCTGGATTTTATATTTATTTTAATAGCAATTAATAAGGGATATAAATATTATTGTATCTGTGAGAAGAGGAATTAACAAGTAAAAGACTAATTTTTATAATTATTATAATTTTACAATATAAATCATCAAATGTTTTGGGGAAAAATCTTTCTATCAAATATAAATCAATTTGTAAATTTGTTAAGTTGAAATAAGTTAAAATAAATTAAGTGATGAAAAAATAACACCAAAACCATGTCAACAAATGATCAAAATTTATAAATCTTAACTTAAATTTTTAATTTTATCTGTAAACATGTCATAAGTGTTACCAATTTCCTAATTAGGCCTATTTTCTTTTTTCTTTTAAACTGTCATTACCCTCTAAATATTATCATTGCACCCAAAATGCATCTGTGCCTATTACCACACTTCTGGTTTCCTCCAGCAACCCCACTGGGCAGCAGTACCCACTTTGAGAATCACTGATATAAATAAATTTTTTGATGTATTCTTTAATTTAATTTTGTACCCCCCCCCCCTCCCAAGTACAGCAAGTACAGGTAACTCTATTTTAGAAGCCAGAATTTCCTTATTAAAATAAATTACAAAACCTCTTTTTTTTTCAAAGTGGGTGGTCAACTGGGCATAGCTTTATCATAAATAATTCCTGAGACCATGCTGGCTGATTATGATAAAAAAGAAAATTGTTAAGACAAGAGAAATGAGGATAAAAACAGCCAGTGAAGAAAACAAATCAACAAAGAAGACTATGAAACATTTTGCTGAAGATCAGTCAAGTAATCAAATTTGTAAGACTTGTAGCCTAAATAAGAAGAGGATTAACATGGAAGCATAACAATACCTTCCTGGAGTATGTTCTTGGCCCTGAATGGATAACTGAAAATTTTATTTCCCAAACATAACCCCTTTCCAAGATAGCCTAGCAAAAAGAAGCTAAACTAGAATTTTACCATTCAATGAGTAGCATAAAACAAAAAATTTTATAATGTTAAGCTTCCTACTCTTGCTCCTAGTTTACAGTTGGGCCTAATCAGAGAAAAACACTAACATTCTGACTTATTGGCCTATTCATTTCATAAACTAGCCTACTGGACATCAAAGAATGAATAAATTAATAATTTTATAATAATAAGGGTGTTTCCAATATAGTGTAATGTTCTTTTTGAGCAAGAGTACTTATATACTAACATCCAACTAAGTTTTAATATCATTTGGCTATACTGACACCACTGTTGTCTATTTATTACCAATTAAATTAGACACCTAATGATTTCCCCACCTTTCCCTTACAAGATATCTAAACTCTAAATTACAAGAATATACAAACATTCAACTTACAAAATATGATTAAAACAGATTAGTCCTGCCCCCTCCCACCATAGTTCGTTCGTTCGTTCTAAATTAAATGTTGCTATTTTAATTGATGAAAATGAAACAGTACATTAAAGGCGCGTTCGTTTCAAATTTCAAGTTAACTGACATCGTCATTAACCTTTGAAAATACAATTCCGATCGATCACTCTCAAACTTAAAAAGGACGCTAGAACACCCTTTCTGTATAAACCATATATGCCCCCAGGGCACTGCTTATAACCCTTGCCCTGAGGGCTGTGGGGGGTTTGTCTTCGTTAAAAACACAATTCTGGACCTTTCAATTACGTTGAACAAAATGACTATCTCAAAATTTGGATTAGATGTGTTAGGGGAAATGGTGGGCATGGGAGGAAGGGTTAGTTGCCCTCCAATCACTTTCAAATATTGAAAAGGGCACTAGCCCTTTTAATTTCTTATTGAATAAAATCTTTTCGAAGTTCCTACGACAACAAATGGCCATCTCAAAATTTCTATCAGATGCATTTCGGGAAAATACGAGGTGTGGGGGGGGAGTGTTCACCCTCCAATCACTCTGAATTTTATACAGGCTACTAGAACATCAAATTACTAATCCAATAATCCCCCCTCTGAAGTGTCTATACATATACTTTATATACCCCCAGGGCATATGACTTACAACTCTTGCCTTGAAGGGTTTGAGAGGGATATAATCCTCAGACATAATATCCGGAGCTTTCAATTATGTTAAACAAAATGGCTATCTCAGAATTTTGATTGGATGTGATTGGGGAAATGGTGGGCGTGAGAGGGGGGTTAGTTGCCCTCCTTTCAATTTTCAATCGAATGAACCTTTTTTGAAGTTTCTAAGAGAACAAATGGACATCTCAAAATTTCTATCAAATGTATTTTGGAAAATACGAGTTGTGGGGGGGGGTGTCTTTTATTTACTTTGTTAACCAAATGTGCCAGGATTTGAGCTATTAAATGAGTATCTATGTGTCTTTAATTTTTTCTGTCTGAAATATGGCAAAGGTTTTTATTCTTTCATGGTTCCCGAGATTGAATATTTAGAGATTTTCAACTAAGTAATGTGCTTGATGTCATCTATAATTTTCGCAGAAGTATCTTTTTAAGATATAACCGCTGAAATATAGAAGAATTTAATAAAAATAGGAAATCAGAAGCGGTGTAAAGAGTTAAGCTTTGAGTAAATTGGGATGTAGGAGGAGCGTATACAGCAGTGCTGGTCTCAGGTAGTTTGTTGCTGCCATGAGTTGTTATTGGAAAATTAGTGGAAGCAGAAATTAGCAAATTAATAGGCTATAAGAAAATTAGCAAATTAATGGAAATAGACCTGAAATATACATACATAAAATATTAGAAGAAATAGACATTATGAATACGGGAAAAATACAGTTTTGGTTATTACCTTTTTAATAAAATACATACTATATCATCAAAACCCCCTTAAGCCTTTCATTATTATGCATCATTTAATTTTACTCAAAAATGACCCTCAAACGAACTACCATTAATTTACCTAAAAGCACCAGAGCCGTTATCAGGATTCGCAATAGAATTTCAACAAAAAGATCTCTTTACGTCTGAACACATTTAATTTCACCTTTTAAGGATTTTCTTCCAACCTTCAAGGAAAATTTTATGCGTCTGAACCTAGTATTAGCGCTGAAAATTGCCAAAAAGAACAAAAAATACTATAGATAAGAGAACTCACTTGCTCTCACATAAAGGCTAAAAGGCCGTCTCACAAGTAAAGCATATTAGAACAATAAATTTTTTTGTGGCGGTTGATTTTTCAACCGCCACACTAAGGATATCACCTTTGCAAAAGTAAACAACAAAAATTTTAGGTCGATGTCGCAATACTTAATCTGCATCTGAACTTGATAAAAAATAAATGTGGTTCCTCTTTAAATAGACGCTGTTTGAATTGTAACCCATTATTATTATTTTTTCTTTGGGTTCAGCCAGGGTACTCTTCGTAAGATTTAGAGTATGCTTGGAAACTATGTGGGGGGAGGGGTGCCGGATACTATGGATATATAAACAAATAAATTAAAAAGAAATTTGTCGGTAATTTTGAAGTAAACCTTACCAGGGTCTTAACCTAGCCTAAATAGAAAGTTGATGATAAAGACCACAAGGTACATCAACACAATACACAGTAAAAACATATATAAGCACAAATTCACGAGTTTTTAGTTCTTTTTTTTATACATGCAGTATATAAAAACTAATGCTGGAATACATTTTCTTTGAAGCAAAGCATGCAGTTTTATTTACCCTTCGGCTTTCCTAGAAATGGCTCACTAATTGCCATAATTCGTGATATCCCTCCACCATTTTGGTTAATAACGCTTCCAAGAGATTTTATCGTTGGCAATTAAATTTGAAAGTAAATTTTTCTTGGGTTTACCCTGGATACTCGTCACAAGAAACTGAATTAAAAAAAAATTACTGAAAGTAAGGATCAACATTAAAACTCAAAACGAACAGAAATTATTCAGAATTATAAGAGGTCGCCCCTTTCCTCAATACATTGCTTTTTACGCTAAAGTTTTAGTAAATTTAAAAAAACTTCCTATTCTAATTAAACAGCTCTTGTGTTTCAGTATCTGTTCCTAAAATAAATTGGGACAACAGTCAAACTTTAGCGTAAACAGCAAGGTATTGAGAAGGGAGGCAATCCATTCATATAGGGAGCGATTTCTGTTCGATTTGAGTTTTAATGTTGCTCCTTCTTTCCTATTAAAAAAACTTGATCTTTGTATTTATTTATTGATCGTTTTTGAAATAAGGCCAGTAAATCTGGGTCACTCTTCATGAAAAATTCCCCTCTTTCTTAGGGAAAATTTTCCCGTGGTAAAATACATCCCCACCTCTCTGCAAAATTCCCTCGAGACAGTTCCATCCTCGCCAAAAATTTCTTGTGGACGTTTCAACGAGAAAAATTCACCTGAACTTACTTTCTTTTGAAATATACGTTAATTTATAACAGTTTTCTCGATCACTTCGGAAATCCTCCTCCATAGAAATATTTTTCAATAAATCGAAACACGCTGAAAATACCCCAGATGATTCCCATGCCATCTCTACATGCAAAATTGAGTTCGTAAAAAGAAAGTAAGACAATAAAAAATAATTTCGTACAGGAATTTTGTCAAATTCCCCCAATGTAAATTTTCGCCTGAAAAGTTAATCCCCTGTCAATTTCTCTCTCCACTGAAAATTCTCCGTTTGGAAACCAACTCTAATCATCCCACCCCCATCATAAAATGTACTAATTTCCAAATAACAAATACCATACGTAAACAATGGGCAAATTTCTGAATTTACAGCCCTTTTCCCAGGGACATCGGGGGGGGGGGGGTTCATTTTGTCCCTAAAGACTTGGGTACTTCTGTATTATAGCGACCCCATTCAAGAAGTGAAGTTCGGTGAAATATACCAAAACAGGATGAAAACATAATACTTTATTAACGCAATTATGGAAACTACAGAAGAAAATTAACAAAAGTAATAAAATTTTACTGTCAGCAAACCACGTGTTGACGCACAAACGACTTTTCCTACATGGCTTAGTTGTTCACTTCCAAAAATGCTTTTTGTTGAAAAAAAAACACAGTCATGCTGTTTCCATGGACACACTGTTTTGTTTTGGGCAACACCCGTTTATCCTGGAAAAGTCTAATTCCCTCTTCTTCAGGCCTTGGCAAATCCCAAATCTTCATTTTAACATCTATGGTCAGACATTATTCTCTATCACTACATATGGCAAACTTAATAAATTTCATTTATGGTCAGATAAATCAGTTCTGCTCAGATCAAGAACTTGAGTGGGGTCGCTACAATGCATATATACCAGGCATAGCTATCGGATCTTTTAACTATGCTGAATAAAATAACCATCTGAAAATTTTCATCAGATAACTTTGGGGGAAAAGAGTTAGCTTGGCAAGCTACATATTAACTCTTGCCCTCAGGGCAAATAACTAATTTGCCATATTAAATACTAACTTGATTGCCTTAAATCACTCTTGCAAGCAATAAGGATGAATCCTGTAGATACTGGTTACTGATGATGAGGGCTCAGCTTATTGGGCTAACCACATAGTTGGAGAAAACATTGTTCTTTACCCTGCTATTAACAGGTTTCTGGTTGAGCTTCAGGGGGGGGGGGGTACTATTATGTTCTTGAGGAACTATCTATCTGGAAAAGGTTTGGGATGATATCCTGGTCGTAAATGAATGTCAAACTTCTGAGTTCTCTTATCACTCTATTTCCAATGATGCCCTTTTCGAATGGATTACTAATGAAAACTGGCTGGCTCTCAAGGGAAACAATGACATTAATTTTGAAGTCTCTAACTTCCGAAATCTGATTAAAACAAAATGCATAGATTCCTTTAAGTTTAAAAAAAAGCGTGGGGCGTAACATATTATACCAAAGAGACTGGGAAATTCATTAGAGTTAGTTCTTAGGTAATTTAACATGGTGAAAATTCCCTAGCACCACTAACATTACAGCGTCTGGCGACATCTCTAAAAGAATGAAAAAAAAACATCAAAGCCAGCTGGATAATTGACAGAACTAATTAGTAGTGTTACAGGACCAAAGCTGAAATTTCTCTTGAAGTGCCTTAAGAAATTTCTCTGAAGTACCTTATTATCTAATCGGCATTGTTTTTATGGCACTTGGTATTAACCAAGTGACATATAGCAACCACAAATTATGTCGGTCTGTTGGTCCCGGTTTTGCTACTTTAGGCACTTCCAGGTAAGCTAGGACGATGAAATTTGGCAGGCGGATCAGATTAAATTAGAAATAGTAGTTTTCCGATCTGGGGAGGAGTGGGGGCCGGTTAATCCGGAAAAAATGAAATATTTTTAACTTACGAACGATCGATCAGATTTTAATGAAATTTGATGTTTG
>NC_088881.1:14270472-14312917 GCF_032884065.1 Artemia franciscana
GCACATCCGATATAATTTCTGTATCAGCCTATTTTTGGTTTCAGTATGTACGTTACTACTGAAGTTGTCAACCCCTTAAACTTTCAAACTGGTATGTCCCATGAAGGAATTTTTCTACCAAAAAATGAATGACATATACTTTGATCAGCTCATCAAAAGCTATCGACTGCCGTCGAAACAAAAATCTATCTGTCTCAGTTCAAAAGTTGACTTTTTTGCCGTAGGCATATATATATATATATATATATATATATATATATATATATATATATATATATATATATATATATATATATATATATATATATATATATATATATATATATATATATATATATATATATATATATATATATATATATATATATATATGTGTATATATATATATTTATATATATATATATATATATATATATATATATATATATATATATATATATATATTTATATATATATATATTATATATATATATATATATATATATATATATATATATATATATATATATATACATATATATATATATATATATATATATATATATATATTTATATATATATATATATATATATATATATATATATATATATATATATATATATATATATATATATATATATATATATATATATATATATATATATATATTTATATATATATATATATATATATATATATATATATATATATATATATATATATATATATATATATATATATATATATATATATATATATATATGTGCTTGTGTGTATGTATATATGTATATATATTTATATATATATGAATATAGATATATATATAATATATATATATATATATATATATATATATATATATATATATATATATATATATATATATATATATATATATATATATATATATATATATATATATATATATATATATATATATATATATATATATATGTTTTTAACTACGTAAAACTTGCGAATATACAACATTCTTTGCTGTCCCATTGTCTGTGCATATAAATAGATTGTCAGGTTTACCGACTCTTGAACATGCAACATATAATGGTCCATGGGAAAACAATCCGTATTCAGATCTATACCTCATGATTCTAATGATTGCCCTTGAGCTTTGTTGATGGTGATTGCTAATCGACCATTCCCTGAGTCGCCATCGTCATTTATATATCCCCCTGTGCACCCCGGCGTCCCCTTTGTAGTTATGTCCCCTGTGTCCCGGTCGTCATTTATATTCCCTGTGTCCCGGTCGTCATTTGTGTCCCGGTGTCCCAGTCTGTGATTTCTCTTTGAGCGTCCCGGGCGTCATTTATATTCCTTGTGTCCCGGGCGTCATTTATATATCCCCCTGTGCACCCCGGCGTCCCCTTTGTAGTTATGTCCCCGAGTCGCCATCGTCATTTATATATCCCCCTGTGCACCCCGGCGTCCCCTTTGTAGTTATGTCCCTATGTCCCGGTCGTCATTTATATTCCCTGTGTCCCGGTCGTCATTTGTGTCCCGGTGTCCCAGTCTGTGATTTCTCTTTGAGCGTCCCGGGCGTCATTTATATTCCTTGTGTCCCGGTGTCCCGGTCGTCATTTATATCCCCCTGTGCCCCCGGCGTCCCCGTTGTAGTTGTGTCATTTATATTCCCTGTGTCCCGGTCGTCATCCCGGTATACATTCGTTTTTGAATTGGTATATGATGAAATAAATTTTTAATTTTTTCCCTTTTTTTCCTTTTAGTTTTTTTTTATTGGTTTTGACCTTTTTTTTAGGTTTTTTAGTTTTTTTCTTTTTTCTTTTTAGTTTTTTTTGACTTTTTTTATTTTTATTTATATTTTTTTAGTTTTCTTTTTCTCCTTTATTTTTCAGTTTTTTTCCTTTTTTTAGTTTTTTTTCTTTTTTAGTTCTTTTAGTTTTTACCTTTTTTAGTTTTTTTTAGTTTTTTAGATGAAATTTTTTTTTAGTTTTTTACCTTTTTTTCTTTTTAGTTTTTTTATTGGTTTTTACCTTTTTTTTTTTAGCTTTTTTAGTTTTTTTTCGTTTTTTCTTTTTACTTTTTTTTTAGTTTTATCTTTTTTATTTTTTTTATTTTATTTTTAATTTTATTAGTTTTCTTTTTCTCTTCTATTTTTCAGTTTTTTCCTTTTTTTTAGTTTTTAGTTTTTTAAGTTTTTTTCCTTTTTTTAGTTTCTTTAGTTTTTTTAGTTTTTCGGCTTTTTTATTTTTTTTATTAGTTTTTAGTTTTTTTTTGTAGTTTTTGCCTTTTTTAGTTTTTTCAGTTTTTTTTTTTAGTTTTTTAGTTTTTTACCTTTTTTAGCCTAACCAGGATTTGAACCTGGGACCTTCATTCTCCGTTCTGACACCCTCTCTCACCGAGTGACTACTCCAGCATGTTCATTTTGGTGTTTTAAATGGTATATTATTAACCAAATTAATGTGTTTTACAATATACTAAGCATCGTCATAACAAAAATGACGGCAACTAATTTCATGACGTCAGCCGAAACATGACGTCACCTGATCCACAGATCATGGACAGGCAGTCATGTCGTCAATAAGTATAAGTCGTCATTTACCAAACAATAGAAAAAATAATAAAGACAAATAATTCAGAGGCAACAACCCAACACAAATCATGTCGTCAATAAGTATAAGTCGTCATTTACCAAACAATAGAATATATATATATATATATATATATATATATATATATATATTATATATATATATATATATATATATATTTATATACATATATATCATTTATTTATTTATATATAGTTCCTAGATTACGCAGCTGCTTTTTCTCTTTCGCAAGAACGGCTCAAATGCAACACAAGCAACAGAAACTAGGGTTGTTTATATTAACTCGGTTCATAACTCCTGTTACAGGGTAAACGGCAAAACTCTGAGCATGGTATCAAACAGTTCGTGGTAGCGAACTGTAAGTAAGGAGTGACCCGGATCAATAGTAATCGAAACTAATAAGACGGAATTTTGTTAGCAATAGATACATCAAAAGAATTTGCTTATTATGCTGATTTTAAATATATATAAGTATCATTAAGTTTAGTCTTACCGATTAAAGGCTACGAGCCTGATAAAATTTGTCTGATTTTAAAAAAAAGAGGAAACTAAAAGTATTAGAATCTCAATGAAAATTGCACTGTTAGATTCAGTGTATCAGAAAACCCAATTGTCGTGGTTTCAAGCTCATATCTGCAAAAGTGTGGAATTTTGTATTTTTTGCCAGAAGAGATCACGGATGCATGTTTATTTTTTTTTTTTTTTTAGGGATGATTGTATCAATCCAATAATCCTAAGATATCGTGAGAGGGGTCATTTGAACAAAAATTAAAAGTTCTAGTGCCCTTTTTAAGTGACCAACAATATTGGAGGGATACCTGACCCCCTCCTCCTCTCCCTTTTTGTCCATAGTCGTTCGATCAAAATTTTGTTATAGTCATTTTGCTCAACATTTGCTGGGTTTTTTTTTTCATAGGCAATTTTTTATAGAGAGGGAAGTTTCCAGGGAGTGAGCTTGCTAGGGCAAATTGTAAACTGAGAGAATTGGCCAGAATTCCTGTACAATTTTGTTTTAAGTGTCTTGCTTTCTCTTTCCCGTCTCAATTTTTCGCGTGGATTTGCTAAGGTAATTGTCCGGAGTAAATTTTCGCCGAGGTTGAATTATCTAGAGGATATTTCCGTGGGGAGGGGAGTTTTTTCGTGGTGGTGGGGCCAGATTTTCTGGCATTACTAAAAAACGATGAGAAACTAAATTTATAAAAAACTAGTTTTTTCAACTGAAAATACAGAGTATCATTAAAACTTAAAACGAACAGAAATTATTACGTGCATGAAGGGGATCGTCCCCTCCTCAATAGCTCGCTCTTTACGCTGAAGTTTGAATTTTGTCCAATTCTTTAAGAACGACTACTGAAACATAAGGGTCGTTTGATTAGAACAATGGGAACCTTTTTTAAAAGTACTAAAAAACTTAAATGTAAAGAGCGAGCTGTTGAGGAGGGGGCAATCCCCTTCAAACACGTAATAATTTCTATTCGTCTGAAGTTTTAATATTACTCTTTAATTTAAGTTAAGAAAACTTTTTTTTTATTTAGTTCAACAGAAAATCGTTAATTTCACTGATCTAAGTTGCATTTTGCTTTCGAATACAGATTTGGTGGAGGGATATACAGGTTTATTTGTTCGAGAAGGCAAAATTTTATTTAAAACAAATAAAATTTGCTATTATTGCGTTTGTAAAAATATTCATTCTTTTTCACATTGGCATTCAAATGATTAAAAAATATATATATATATATATATATATATATATATATATATATATATATATATATATATATATATATATATATATATATATATATATACATATATATATATATATATATATATATATATATATATATATATATATATATATATATATATATATATATATATATATATATGTATATATATATAACTTGGAAAAGTTTTCCAAGAAGACTTACAGCTAAGCTTACTTTGAATCGGATGTGCTAGCAGAAGTTCGCATAGTGATGCCGCTTATTCGTTCTCGCTTAGAATTTGTGTCTTTGTCAGAACACAGCTTTTTTTAATTTAACTTTTGTCGTTTCGTATTCTTTTCTAAAAGTGGTCTATAAACGTTGAAACGATCTGGAGCAAATTTTGGCCTTTCTGGCGAATGTGAATAGCTTAGTAGGGCTATCTAAGTAGGCCATTTTTTTCTTACTACATAATGTAAAAAAAACTACATAATGTAGTGTCGACCATGTTTTCACTCTTAGGTTAATAATTGAGAAGTCCCTTCGTTGTCAAACACCTTTGGTCCTTAGTTTTATCGATTATGAGCAAGCTTTCGATTCTGTTGATAGAACAGCGTTAACAAAGGTCTTATCGTTATATGGTATACCAGAAAAATACATTAAAGTGATTTGCGCTATGTACGAGAATAATACTGCTGCGGTTAAGGTAGGAAATGAGGTTAGCAACTGGTTTTGTATTAAATCAGGAGTTAAGCAGGGTTGTGTTCTATCCCCCTTTATATGGATCATTTTGATGGACTTCGTCTTAAGGAGCACAGGAAAGGCAATTGGAGACCATGGAATCAAATGGGGAGGAAGAACGCTCCTGGACTTAGATTATGCTGATGATTTAAGCATATTAGATGAAAGTGTGAGCAAAATGAATGAATTTTTAGAGGTTTTACGAGTTCAGGGTGCTAAAATAGGCTTGAAAATTAATGTTAAGAAGACTAAGTCACTAAGGTTAGGAATAAGTGAAGATGAACAGGTGACCTTAGGTAACGAAAAGATTGATCAGGTTGGGAGCTTCAGTTACCTTGGTAGTATTATTAGTAAAGATGGTGGGAGCAGTGAAGATGTTAAAAGTAGAATAGCTAAAGCTCAGGGTGTTTTTTCACAGTTAAAAAAAGTTTGGAAGAATAGAAAGATAAGCCTACAAACCAAGATTAGAATATTGGAAGCTACAGTGATGACAGTGGTCAAATATGGCTCTGAAGCATGGACACTCCGAAAAGCAGATGAAAATTTACTAGATGTTTTCCAGAGAAATTGCCTACGGATTGTTCTGGGTACCCGGCTGACTGACCGTATTTCAAACAGTAGGTTGTACGAAAAGTGTGGTTCAATCCCGCTTTCTGGGGCTATAATGAAAGAAAGGTTGAGATGGCTAGGCCACGTTCTACGGATGAAGGATGACAGATTACCGAAGATTGTCCTTTTTGGCCAACCGTCTGGGGCTACACGGAAAGCAGGTCGTCCTTGTCTGGGTTGGGAGGATGTCATAAATAAGGATTTAAAGGAAATGGGAACTTCCTGGGATGGTGTAAAGAGGGAGGCATTAAATAGATTAGGTTGGAGGAGGAGCGTGCGTAGCTGTGTTGGCCTCAGGCGGCTTGGTGCTGCAGTGAGTTATTAGTAGTAGTAGTAGTAGTAGTAATGTAAAAAACACGTTAGAGTGTGTCTCGAATCCGGAAGGAGACAATTTAAAGGGGACAGCATTCAACGTTGATGATGAAATAAGTAGTTACATGTAATATTAGCTTCCCGTGTTTCTTTGAAATTGAGTAGAGCCAACCCTGCTTAGCTAGAATCTAGGGTAAAGATAGTGCATAAAATGGGGTTGAAACTCCGTATTTGCCTTTAATGTTGTTTGATCTTGAGTTTGATTCATTTACATCACCTGGAAAACATTGGTCATTGACTAATAAATAACTTTTAAACGCCAAATTTGCTAACTCCGCCCTGATTCTCCTCAAATGCATTCTTTGTCCCCGCCCCGCATATTTTTTGTCTTCTTGTTTTTTGCACCAATGTTGCCGTGAGACTTTTTGAAAAACCCAACAGTGTTAAAACCCAAATAACCGAATAGCAAGTAAACAAAGATCTTGTCAGGACAAAGAACATGACTACTATTAAGACTACTGTCGCATGGTAGACAGCGCAGACAGCATTGCTACTTCACTTCTCCAGGCAAACCGATTGGTATCTAAGAAGCGGGCCTCGTCAATGGTAATGTTTTCTATTTTTAAAAATTTCCTTGGGCTTTCCTTCCACTGGATGTGAGGTCTGCCTCTAAAGCGCAACCGGTCATGCGATGAGGGGTGGAAGTCACAATTGATTTGGGCGGCAGCTACAGATAGCGTTTGGAGGAGGTCCCAGAGCCATCTCAACATTAAGACCCAAAAATTTGATAAGTTTTTTTTTTTTAATGTTGCTTTGAACTAGGTCAGGGCAATTGTTAACCAAGGATAAACCCAGGGCAAGTTATCCTCAGAATCAAGTACATTCCTGGACCCGTTAATCATTAGCCCGTCTCTACGGTATAGATTTCTACAGTGAGCGGCTGGGAGTGTTCATTTTCAGAACTTTGTAAAATGTAAGAGCTTCGGATCATCTCTTGTGGATCTGAAGTTATGTCTCTGGTTCAATTTATTAGTGATAAGGGGATGGGATAACAATACGTGGTGAATGCCAAAGATTTTGCTGGATTTCGGTGCAGGATATATGGTCACCATAACCACTGGAGGCGCGTTATTGCTACTGAAACAGAATTCCTATAGACTTTTTATTTATATCAGAATTTGCAACATCATGATTTTTTTAATTATTTGTAAGAACGGCAATTAATGCTTTCACGACTCTTGCTTTCGTGGGGAAAAGCTTGTCGAATGCTCTGACTAGAATCCGAGTTTCAAAAGTCACCTCTTTTTTTGCCATTTCTAGGATGAAAAAAAGTATTTATATCTTTGGAATTTAATTGTATTTGTTTATGACGGAAAATCGATGTTCTTTTATGGTTTTTATTCTTATTATCGTTTCCCAGGGGTCTGTGATGTCAAACTAGAGAGACACAAACATGCTACCGATAGATAGGGCCAATATACACTTTTTTATATCTCAGAAGGGCGGAAAGCTACAAACCACTAATGATTAGTTAAGATGACCCTAGGGGGTGGGGCAAATTGTTTGCCTCATTGCCCGATTCGGCACCTTCACCTATAGAATAAGCATAAGTAAAAATCAGTCCTTTATTTGCACTAGGTACCTGATATGCTAATAACAACAGTGATAAAATCCTCATTTCTTTGGTTTTATGATCATGGAATTCTAATGACGACTGACTGGAATTTTTATCTTTGCTGAACAGGAAGAGGGATGTTGATTTATAGTAGGCCTACCAACACTCGGTGCTATATTTCCGTTGGCTAATCTCTACGCTAAAGTCTTGACAGAGCAGGAGCATTTGATTAACTATATCTTAGCTTTTATGCTAATTTATTACACAAAATCATAGGGTCAAAATAGTTTTCGTTCGGACAAAAGTTACGGTCAAAAAAAAAAAAAATTGGAAAATAAGCATGAGTTTAAATGCTTATAATTATTTAGAACAATTTTTTAGCGAAATAATAGTTATATGTCATATATGTTGTTTAGCTTGATGTTCTTGATTATTTTGGATGAATATAATTTATTCATTGAGAGAGAAAAAGGATTTATTAAGGAAATAAAATATATTAACAACAAAACCTGAAGTTTATAAAACTTTGTGGGTAGACATAAAAAAAACCTACATACACAATCACTACCAGCCATCCAGTCCTCACCCCCCTCCTCTCCTTATAAAAAAGAAAACAAGATATAATAATAAAATAAATAAATAGCTAAATGAAACAAAACAAAATAAATCAATGTTTAATCTATTCAGGGCCAAACTGGATATCGAAGAAAAAAATCAAAAATCATTCATCTATTCGATTGTTTATCAAACTGTGGTAAGCGTACCCCTTGGGGTACGCAAAAAAAAATTTAGGGGGTATGTGGCCAGCCAGCAACAAAAAAAAAAACCCTTTACCTCTATTGCAATTTTATTTATATTTTAGCTATAGGTTACGTACCGGTAACTGAAAAGAGGTACTTAAAATATTTTTTAAGTAAAAAGGGTTACAGTGTCTAAATAAATTTGAGAAACCCCTGATCTACTCTATCAAAGATCTAGTGAAATTATTGAAAATTATCTTCTATTTTTTAGGGATTTTAGGACTTATTATTCATAATTTCCACCGCTTTTTGCTCCTTTTCTAAGCTTTTTGCTCCGTTTCTAAATTTACTGAGTGACAATGTCCTGAAAGATACTGCGTAAGAGTGGGAGAGACTTTTCCCTAAGCTTAGTATTTGGATTGAATTAGATCCAGCCGCGTTTAGGACAGGCAAAAATATGTTCATGGTTCAAAACGTTTTCCTCTGCTTGAACATTTCGCTCTAAACCCTCTCGTTCTGCCGCACGCTTCCGCGGTTGCTGAGCAAAATTCATTTGCTGTCAATCTGAAAAAACAACAACGTTAGAAATCGTCTCTGTTTCGCCACCTTGCGCGAACTTCTCAGTCCCAAACGGATCGTCTTAAAGAAACGGAAAGTCCCATTGAAAACCGTTTTGCATTCGGAATGGAAAACAGTGGAAGCGGATATGAAAAAGCTGGGCTATAAGAAGAAACAGGAAGAAAAAGGACCAACTAGCACAAATGCTGTTTCATCTTTTTCCCAATGTTTCAATTTTATGTGTGATTTAACCTAATTCCTTGTGCAATATAGTCAAAATATTTCTATTGAATTAATCTGATTGTTCTTAGTACGACCAAGAACTCATGTAGGATGAACAACCAATTATATTGTCAACGCGTAACTCACCAGGGGTGTGCTGCCATGTAGCCTAGTCCATGGAGCCCAGGGAGGTAGCTACTTTCGCGGCGTGAATGCTAATGTTTTTTATTTGTAATTTTTGACGCTCGTTCCTGATCTTATAGATGGTTTCAAGCTTCTAATACTACGTTAATGTGTTTCTTACTTGATCTATTTTTCGACTTAACATCTAAAATTTTAAATGAAAGAATTAATGCTAACAATCAGCTTCGAGAACGCTTTCACAAAATCTTTACTGAAACCTTCGTCTAGTGCTTTTAGCTGTTTGGGGCAACTATTCTGTTGAGCTGGGGAAATCAATAGAAGCATTCTTTGTATTTGAAGCAATGAGATTGCTAGATATGTTTCTGTCAGTTCTCAGTCAAATCAGTTCAACATAACTGCAATGAGTGCCATCAGTGGCTAATTTTTAACCTCCTGTTCAGATGGTACAATTTAATCTCTCGTGCTAGAGTTTTAGTTGGAGAACTGCAACAATTTATCTGAAAGCGTTGATAACGCTCGTAGTACGTCTATAGCCAGAGTTTACAGGGGCAGATCTAGAGCAAAATCTAGGGGGAAGGAGGCCCAATGGGACAAGGGCACCAATGAGCAAAATCTGGGAATAGTGGCAATGTGACAAAAGTGCCAATAATTGTCCAAATTGACAAATTTATTCTAAAATAAGAATGAAAAAAGAAAAAAAAACAGGGAGAAAATATGAGGGCACCAGAAAAAAGCTTCGGCGGGGGGCAATCCGCTAGTGAGAGTTCCGGTGGCACGTGTTCACTGAGTATGACAAAGAATTTTAGGGAATAATTTTTAGAAACATCTCTACACATTAACTTAATATAGTAAGTAAATAGACTAGTGATGGAAATCAAATCGACTCAAACCATTCACCCTCCATGCCATCCGAGGAACTCTATGCCACCGGAGGGTTATTTCTTTCCTTTCATATCCATGCTGCTGCAACCTATTTTTGTATTGACAATTTCGTGATCTTTAGTTTTCTTGTCCACGGAATACTAAAATTCGGAATATGGTCAAAAGTCGCTGACGAAATTTTGACGGATAGTGCCTCTTTAAATTTGATTCGTTTGATGGGCAAGATAATTCTTTATACATGTAATTAATTTGTTGTTTTCACTAGATGTACCAGCCAGCGGCCTTTATTTTGCGTCCTACGAGGTGCTCATGCGACTGTTAACCCCTGCTAATGGCGATAGATCTCAATTAAGTCCTATAAGAACACTGTTTGCTGGTGGAATGGCCGGCGTAGCCAACTGGGCTTGGGCTGTACCCCCTGATACAATAAAAAGTCGTCTTCAAACAGGTATGTGTTGCTCTCTGTTTATTCTGAGTGTCATAGATATTTTTAGCTTTATAGGGGGGAGGGGTTCTAAAGATTTCTTTAAAATTATTTAGCTGGTAATAAATTCAATGGGCGTGTATCATGTGGGGAAAGACTAACTTCAATAGGGACAGCCATACCGGTGGATGCGACACTTCGGTTGCGTCGTTACTTCGCTCTCAAAGAACCAAATCTCCGTCTCAGACGAAGGATTCATGCGTTGTGGAATCCTTGTTTTTTGTTGACGGTAAGGATTTACACAATTAATATACCTTGCTGGATCCCGTTTCTGAGCAATTCTGTGCTAGGGTTTTTGCTACTGCATCAAAACATGGAATCAATGCTTCTTAAAATTAAAATTGAAATTTTCCACTTATAGTACGTATTATTTTAGCATATTACAAGACTAAGATTTAGCAAAGAGGATAGAATCTAAACTCAAAAGGTGTCTCATTCTCGTTGATATTTGGCTCTAAAAAGACCATGTCATCTTTTTAATGAATTTTATACTAAGTACCGTCTATGGGGTACTCTGATGATGCATGGTACATAGAAGGCGCTTATCTTCTGCCAATACTTTATGTGCTTTAGGTTTAGAGTGGAATTTAGACTATATTTTAGTTGTTCCAGGAAGATTTGATTTTTTTTTCGGGGGGTTGGGGAGGGGTCTAAACCCTGCAGTTTTGTAATGTCCATAGGATGTTGAAAGCTTGCATCTGAAATCAATTGTTACCGTCGTAGTATAAGTTTTGGATGACAGGACAGGCTATATTTTAGTCTTTTGTGAAGAAGGTATGATTTTATGGAGATGAGGGGCTAAACCCAAGAGCTGTGTCATATACCGTCAATGTTTGGATTCCTAAAGACCAACTTTTTTTAGTGAATTGTGCATAGGACACCCTGTAATGAAACCTTTAATTAAGCTACCAAACTCACCCGACTAAGGCAAATTTTATCGTCAGTAATCTTGAGTATTTTCAAGTATTCTATCCTTATTCTTCTGAGAAATACGGCCATTTGATTTCTTGAAATTTACTATGCATAAAAAATTTGCTTAAAGAGTAAAAGTCAACTTCCTCCTCTATCAAGGCGTAAATTTTATTAAGGACATTGAACTAACTTATTAAGGACCGCCTCCTCAAAGTTTTGATGGTGGAAAACCTTTCAAAAAAATCAAATTGCGCGTTTAGGCTTAAACAAGTAGAATAGTCTTTACTATGCAGTATCTTTTTTTCAGCACCTGAAGGAACTTACAAAGGATGGATGGATGCATATCGTGCTCTGATCAAAGAAGAAGGACATTCAGCTTTATTTCGGGGGATAAAACCAGTGATGCTTAGGGCTTTCGTAGCTAACGCTGCCTGTTTCTTTGGTGTTGAATGTGCAAGGAGTGCTTTTAATTATTGCGGACTGTAAACAATTGAAAAGTTTTATTACGGGTGGCCGTAACCAGTATATTGATTCAATACTACTAGATTAAGTTTAATCGGGATTTCGCAATAATTGATTTGAGCAGTAACTTACCCTGGGTTCAGACAAGTGACATAAACAAGCAATAGCTAACGTTCAAATAGGAATATAAATTAATAGATTATCCTTTTCTTCTACAATTATGCTGTTTTCAACAAAATATAGCTTTGAAAACAAATAACTTTCATTGCTCTAGTTACCCAATGTTAAATAATGGTAATTGCATGATTTTTTTTTTAGTTTTTGCCAGTTTTTTCTACCTCCTTTTAGAATCTTAAATATCTAGTAAATATCTTTTATGCAAAATTTGGTATTTAGCATGATTAATTTTGGTGGCCATAGTTCTGTCATATGTTTTTTTTCCAAGAGAGGGATTTCATAAAAAAAAACGAAATTTATTACAGAAGCATAGTTGATGCTCAAAATATCTTATAATTCGGCAAAAAAGTTTGCATAAACAGAACAATTTAAAAACAATTAGATATTTTTCCCAATGCCTAAAACAGCCGAATTATGCGAGGAAAATACGATTATAAAAAATATTAAACAGTTCTTTGGCTAATGCAAAATTGTAATTTCTGCATTGAACAAAATCACTGTTAACCAGTACATTTAACCTAATCCATGGATAAAAACTCATTTAGGAAACTGAACAGATTCAGATCCACGTTGCTTTAGCATGGCCTTAATAAAAACTAAGAACTCTTAATCCCACAAACCTTGTAGTTACGTTCTCTTGAAAAATAAATATAAAAAGCTTTAAACATCAGTACCCCAATCAATAAAACTACCTCAAGTCGAATAAAAAAGGAAGTGGGAGTAACTAAAATGGATTTATAATTTTTATATGAGGTTGTGCCTTGAGTCTACAGTCCAATTAATTTCTTGTAGTTTTTGCCCCTGGTTAATAATCCTTCGATTTTTTCTCGGTAGTTATTAGCCACAATTTCGTCGACAAAAATTGAATTACTTATAACTACAACACAAATATTGTGTCATCTACTCTTTTCTGGTGGATTAGAATGTGTTCAGCTTCCGACTGTAATGTTTATGATTCCAATCAGAGTGATGATTGAAGACAGATATTTTAAGCTAAAAAAAAATATGGAACTTTAAAACAATATTACTTTAATTTATGTAAAATTGCACAAATATATAAGGTCTTTGTAGTAATGGAAAATACTCGGGAACAAGTTAATGCCAAATTCTAAGATGTAGGTGTTTCAAAACAAGTTCTTACAATCAACACTGTCCGTTCATGTAGCCCAAGCTTTGGCGTCAAAATCAAAGACTGGCACTGACCAATAATAAATCTTCATCTTTTTTACATACAGGTATGACTAAACTGTGTTTGGGTATGGGAAGTAAAAATACTAAAAACACAAGATGTCTGAACAGAGGCATTGAAATGGGAGGAGGGCTGAGGGACAGTTTTCCCTAGATTTTTAAAAATACCTTTTGTGTATCTTCACTAGAAAAAAGAAATCAAAAACTCTTGCCACCTCCTCTACATTTTTGCGAATGGGTGCCAACACATGAAAAATACTTCATTAGAAAGCTAGGCCACAGTGTTTTGATTTTAAAATGTCGCTTACACTAGATGGCTGGGCTAAACCTTGTACATTTTTTGGAAACAAGTGCTTTTACTTGCTTATGACTTGTCTTAATCTAGCTTTAAAGTCAGGTTAAAATAAGGTATTTTCTATTCCTTAAAAAAAAAACGGTTATAAAGGACTAAGTTTAAAAGAGTGATACAAACGATGATACATAATTTGAAATATCAATGGTAAAGGAGTGACTTTTTCTATGCCTCATTAGATTGAGCTAAATCATTTACCAGGCAAATGTTTAGGTACAAAACAAAATGGTTAATAATCCTTAAAAGTATAAATGGGTCAACTTCATTTATTGCAGATTCTTTTCCATCGAGACGAAAATATTTCTTTTATGTATTAATATTGAATTGCCTTAGAAGTTAAACGTTGTACAAAATTTAAAGCTATGTCATGCCAAGAAGTTTAGACACGTTGCCAATTAACTCACCTCAAAATTGGCACCCACGAAGATTTTTATGAAGTTTCTTTGAACCCAAATAAACCATTTGTACAATCTTAGGAAAAGAAAAATTGCAAACAAAACTCTTTCTTGAAACATAGCGTTCTAATGCTCCCCGTATTTTAACCTTGCTTTAAGACAATTTAACCCACTGTATTACTTTAAACAAGATATCGGTAATTTTGTCACTGATTAACTATAATTTATAACGGTTAATCGTTATTATACTCTTGCCATGTGCCTTTTTCATTTGAAGTTCCTTCCGTATGTTCTGCGATATACTCATATCTATATTCCCAGTACGGAATGAAGAATATTTTTGCAAGCCTAGAAAAGTCTTAAACACAGAAGAGTAGCCCACACTTTATGGGGGGGATAAGAGTAAGGGCTCTATATTAAGGATTAATGCTAAAAATAGAAGTGTTTGCTAACTGACACTAAACGTATCCTTTAGAAGCAAATTTGTACCAAAAAAAAAAAACATTTTTGAACATTCTTCACACTTGAGCAAAAAAGTAAATGCCTAGAAATTGGTATCAGGAATATTTTTGAAAGCAATACTTGGTGTAAAAAATCAAATCTAGAAATGAATATTCTTTCTGAATTGACAAGGGACTATACCGGTGGTTGCTGTCACCCCTAAAGGTCGAATCTGTCATTTGGTACTTCCAAGATAATGTTTTAAGACAGTTTGTTAAGCTGTTATGCAGCAAGAGAATAATTAGAACACCGTTAGAGATGCGGTAGAATACCCTTTACCTGCCGATCCCTGCTTTGGGGACAGTTTAGCAAACGGGTTTTGCTAGTTACCTCTGAAGCAAGGGACAGATGGGACCTTTTTTGAGATGTGACGGCGACTATTTTCTTGACCTTTTCAAATGAACTTCTAAAAAATTTGATTAAGCACTGAGCTAGCCATATCAATATTCATCAAGAACTCAATTATCCGATATTGAGTGTAAGAAAATAAACTAATCAAACATGCCCAAACTTATTGGGCGTATATTTTTTTTACAACAGATGGTTGAATAAGGAGTTATTTCCTACCTTAACAATTTTTTAAAAGAAATGATTTGTTAAGTCTTTTATTGAGAAGATTTTTGAACAGAAAGTCATCTAGCTTTTCTGAGCATAATTACTGATATAACGTCGGTAAATGACATTCAAGAATGTAAATATTGAAAGTATGCTGAATATAAATCGGAGAATATTTGAATGAACGAGTAACCAAATTTAAAACTAGTTGAGAACCTTATGAGATGTGCTAGGTAACGAATTTTTATTTCCGGTCCGTCTAGATGACAGTTTTTTGTTTTATTTTTTAAGTTGGATATTTAGTAATTTTGAATCATTTGTGTTTTTAACATTTTATATATTTTGTTGTTGTGAGTTCATGGGTTGAATACGATTCAGGTTAGTTTTAGTTTCAAGGCTAATATTTATATTTCAAGTGTTTTTTGCACTATTTTCTTTTATCTTATTTTGTAGTTGTCATTGAAATAAAGGTAAAACGAGAGTAATATCGTTAGTAAAAAAAAATCCGGTATTAGAGGTACACAGGAAAACATTCTGGGGGGATGGGGATCTAAAAGTTGTAAAAATAGGCAAATTACGCGATAAATACAGGAAATTACGTGTGAAATCGTAAAAATATCGAGATTCTAGGGAAAGTTCCTGATTCGTCCTCAGCACGCATACATGCTTAACTCTTACTGATTTTTTTTATTATTGCATCTATCGTATCGATGATTCGAAGTCAAAGAAAAGAAAACGCTTTATTTTAAAATGCAAATTTTCTTGAGAATACGGTTGGCGAACGCTGGAATACAGATTTGGTCTGGATTATCAAAGTAATAGTTATTCGACTGAACATTGCCCATTTAGATACTGAAAAACGCATGTTTCGAAATACTTAAATGATGGGCTATGTACTACTACTACTAACAACTCACTGCAGCACCAAGCCTACTAATGCTAACAGAGCAACGCAGGCTCCTCCTTTATCTTAATCTATTCAAAGCCTCCCTCTTTACATCCTTCCCGGAAGTTCCCATTTCCTTTAAATCTTTCTTTATGAGATCCTCCCACCCCAACCGCGGACGATCTGCTTTCCGTTTAGCCATAGACGGCTGGCCGAAAAGGACAATCTTCGGCAATATGTCATCCTTCAACCGCAGAACGTGCCAACTCGTGCCAGGGCTATTCTACTTTTAACATCTTTTAACACCGTCTTTAATAATACTACCAAGGTAAGTGAAGCTGTCCACCTGATCAATCTTTTTGTCACTCAACGTCAACTTTTCATCTTCACTTATTCCTAGCCTTAGCAGCTTAGTATCCTTGACATTAATTTTAAAACCTATTCTAGCTCTCTGAACTCGCAAAACCTCTAAAAGATCGTTCATTTTCCTCACACTTTCATCTAGGATGCTTAAATCATCAACAGAATCTAAGTCGAGGAAAGTTCTTTCCCCCCCCCCACCATTTGATTCCATGTATTCCCATTGCCTTTCTTGTGATCATCAAAATGATCAATATAAAGGGGTATAGAACACAACGCTGCTTAACTCCTGATTTAATACAAAACCAGCTCCTAACCTCATTTCCTACCTTAACCGCAGCAGTGTTATTCTCGTAAATAGCACTAATCACTTTACTCTATTTTTCTGGTATACTATACAAAGACAAGACCTTCCCTAAAGCTTTTCTATCAACAGAATCGAACGCTTGCTCACAATCTATAAAACTGAGGACCAGAGGTGTTTAATAACTCAGGCACTTCTCAATTATTAACCCAAAAGTGAAAATTTGGTCGAAACATCCTTAACCTTTTCTACCGCACTGTTCTTCTCTTATAATTTTGTCTACGGCATCTCTTAGTCTAAAAAGTATCATACTACTAAGTAATTTTCTACCTACAGAGACGAGACTAATGCCTCAATAATTACCAAACTCACTCTTTATCACCTCTCTTGTACAGTGGTTTAACTAAGTGTTTCCTAAAATCGCTAGGTAATTTCCCCTTTTCAAATTCATAATCTCCAGTAATATTTCTAACCTCAGAGCCACTATATTTACGAAAATCATTTACCACACTATCAGTACCTGGATCCTCATTTTGTTTTCTTTTTAGTATTATCGCTAATTCTTCCTAACAAATCCTTCTCCGCATCCATGGTATTATAAAAATTTTCCCCTTCCTCTGTATCTTTTCCTGGAACTCTGTTTCGGTTTAGCACATTCTCAAAATGTTCTTCCCATCTCTCTTTAATTTTTTCCTTGTGACCTGGATCCTCATTATTTTGTTTTCTTTTTAGTATTGTCGCTAATGCTTCCTCACAAAACAAATCCTTCTCCACATCCAAGGTCTTATAAAATTTTTCCCTTTCCTCTGTATCTTTTCCTGGAACTCTATTTCGGTTTAGCACATTCTCAGAGTGTTCTTCCCATCTCTCTTTAATTCTTTCCTTGTGACTAATTGTGGCCTCATTCCTATCTTTTATTGGGGCAATTCCGTATTGACTACCCCCTATCAATTTATTAACATGCCAGTACAACATTTTACTATTAAGCCGTCTAGCTGCATCTTCCATATCCTCGGCAGTTTTATCCATGGTCTCCACTTCTATCCTCCTTTATTCATATTTAAATGCTTTCTCCACTTCCTTTATATTCCTTTTGCATTCATATGATCTATCACTCAGACAATTCTTGCACAAGCCCCTTCTCTTGTCTATTAAATATCAAGCTTTTTCACTAATATTGATCGCTGCGCTCCTAGCTTTCTTCCCTAAGACGCCATCAGCAACCTCACAAATTGTTTTCCTAAAATTATTCAATCCATCTTCCACATTGTCAAATTTTAAACTCACCTGTTTAGTATTCAACTGTTCCTGGAAATTTTTTTCTCTAATTCTCATCCTGGAGTCTACCAACATCAAAACTTCCCGGGAGGCAGTTATCCTTCTGAAATTTCAGCTGTAAAATTACCCTAGACAATACTAGATAGCGATCTTTACTTTTAACATCAGTAACAGCACTCCTATATACTCTAGTATCTTGTTTTGATCCTGCCAGTCTTTGGTTTGCAATAACATAATCAATAAGGTTTGCTATCTTAAAGTCATGTAAATACCATGTTAACCTATGGGACGCTTTATGACCAAACACCGTATTACTTATAAATAGATCGTTATACATACAAAATTGCAGCAGTCTGTAGCCGTTACTCTTTTCTTTTCCTACACCAAATTTACTTAGACTAGGATATCATCTATCCCTATTTCTACCGACCTGTGCGTTAAAATCTCTTAATAAAACACTATATTTCTACCTGGGACCCTGTCTATTTGCTCCTGTAACTGTAACTAAGGTTCATCTGAGTCACTAATATCTCCGTCAGTCGGTTCTACAGGAGTATATACTACTATAACTGATACCCTGAACTTTTTAGTCATAAAATGAGCGATTATTCTATTATTAATACCATCCCAGCCTAAACAAGACTTAGCAGCTTCCTTATTCATCATAAGCCATACTCCCTGTCTATGCACTCCATCCTTCCTGCCTGAGTAAATAAATTCTATATCCTCTAATTTCATGCTTCCTACCCCTGGTATATGAGTTTCTGAAACTCCTAATAAGTCCACTTCGAGAGGTCTAAATTTGTCACTCAAAATGTCGATACGACAGTTATTTTTTAACGACGTAACATTCCAAGTTCCAATTTCCATATTCTTTTAAACATGGAAATTATTTTGGCCTCAGGAAAAGCAATGTTCCCAGATTGATGGGCTATGTAATTCGTGATATTGCGTCAAATAGCAAAACAGACCATAGAAGATTTAAACTCAGGCTACGGAAAACAAAAAAAAAGGTACTTGTGTATTATCACAAACACACTCAAAAAGTAAAGTTAATCATAATGAAATATACCAAAATACGATAAAACCGTAATACTTTAATAACAAAATTATGGAAACTTCAACAAAGAATTATGGAAAATAGGCCGCCTAACCACCTCTATGTATCAAATATTTGATTAAAATATACCTGCATCGAAGTTTATTTCAGGAAAAAAATAAGCTAATTATAACCGAATGCGGGAGGAAAATCAGTTTTACTCAGAGCAAACTTCTTAAGTGTATTCGGGATAATACACAGGTACCCAAAAAAAGAATGTTCTTGACAAATTTTTCCGTTTGGAATATTCTATGAAGTAGGTGATACATTCAACCATCTAAACCCACTCTTCCTGTTGTGTGGTATGTACAGAAAAGGTAATTATTTGCCTAGTATTACCTAGGCTAGGTAATTATTACCTAGCCTGCTAATGCACTTGGTTGTAGTTTAAAGGATCACTATCCAACTTTCTCCTGCATATGCATATATAGTCCCTAGAGTAGTATAATACCTACTGATTACCAAAAAAGCAGATGAAAGAAACTTACTTCTAATAATATACTTCTTTGTAATATTTTCATTTTACAGGGAAACATTTTAGGAATCTTCTGCTTGCATCATTATTTGGCCGCCTAGGTTGGAAACACTATATAAATTTTCCTTGGTCGTTTGTTACATATACGAGATACAGCTTTTAGGAATTTCTTACATGTTGATCCCTTTAAAAAATGTTCGATGGCTAACGGACCCTTATGTTCAAAATGAAAACAATATCTATATATATAAAAATAAGTTGTCTGTGGATGTGTCTGTCTGTCTGTCTGTCGAGTGACGTCATGTCATCATGTTGTCATGAAGTTAGTTGTCGTCATGTTTGTTATGACGATGACGTCATTAAAAGTATTTAAGAAAATCGTTCAAAGACAAATTTTTAATTGTAAGAAGATCGTGGACGGAAAATATTTAATCGTAAAATGACTGAAGAACCTACAAGGGCAACAGACACACAACTTTCGAGTTACGTCATGTCATCATGTCGTAATGACGTTAGTTGTCGTCATGTTCGTTATGACGATGAGGTCATTAAAAGTATTTAAGAAAATCGTTCTTAGACAAATTCTTAATTGTAAGAAGATCGTGGACGGAAAAATGTTTAATTGTAAAATGACCGAAGAGCCTACAATGACAACAGACACACAACTTTTATATATATATATATATATATATATATATATATATATATATATATATATATATATATATATATATATATATATATATATATATATATATATATATATATATATATATATATATATATATATATATATATATATATATATATATATATATATATATATATATATATATATACTAGCTGTTGGGGTGGCGCTTCGCGCCACCCCAACACCTAGTTGGTGGGGGCGCTTCGCGCCCCCCCCAAGCCCCCCCGCGCGCGTAAGTCGTTACGCGCCATATTAGTTACGCGCCATTGTAGTTGTGTCCCTATGTCCCACCTGTGAATATAGATATATATATATATATATATATATATATATATATATATATATATATATATATATATATATATATATATATATATATATATATATGTTTTTAACTACGTAAAACTTGCGAATATACAACATTCTTTGCTGTCCCTTTGTCTGTGCATATAAATAGATTGTCAGGTTTACCGACTCTTGAACATGCAACATATAATGGTCCATGGGAAAACAATCCGTATTCAGATCTATACCTCATGATTCTAATGATTGCCCTTGAGCTTTGTTGATGGTGATTGCTAATCGACCATTCCCTGAGTCGCCATCGTCATTTATATATCCCCCTGTGCACCCCGGCGTCCCCTTTGTAGTTATGTCCCTGTGTCCCGGTCGTCATTTATATTCCCTGTGTCCCGGTCGTCATTTGTGTCCCGGTGTTCCAGTCTGTGATTTCTCTTTGAGTGTCCCGGGCGTCATTTATATTCCTTGTGTCCCGGTGTCCCGGTCGTCATTTATATCCCCCTGTGCCCCGGTGTCCCGGTCTGTATATACATTCGTTTTTTAGTTTTGTTTTTCTCCTTTATTTTTTTCCTTTTTTCTTTTTTTCTTTTTTAGTTTATTTAGATTTTTAGATTTTTTAGTTTTTTTATTAGTTTTTAGTTTTTTTGTAGTTTTTACCATTTTTTTAGTTTTTTTAGTTTTTTTTTTTACTTATGTCCTGGTCGTCATTTATACTCCCTGCGTCCCGGTCGTCATTTGTGTCTCGGTGCTTTGTTGATTGCTAATTTATATTATATTTATATTTATATTTTTTATATTTATTAATATTTTTTTAGTTTTCTTTTTCTCTTATTTTTCAGTTTTTTCTTTTTTTTTAGTTTTTTCTTTTTTAGTTTTTAGTTTTTTTTGTTTTTTACCTTTTTTTAGTTTTTTTAGTTTTTTTAGTTTTTTAGCTTTTTTAGTTTTTTTATTAGTTTTTCGTTTTTGCCTTTTTTTAGTTTTTTCAGTTTTTTTTAGTTTTTAGTTTTTTACCTTTTTTTAGTTTTTTTTTAGTTTTTTAGCTTTTTTAGTTTTTTTTCTTTTTAGTTTTTTTTGTAGTTTTTACCTTTTTTAGTTTTTTTTTCTTCTTTTGTATTAGTGTGAAATAATTCAGACGTCATATGCGGACAAACACGACGTCACTCGACAGACAGACAGACAGACATAACCCACAAACAACTTATTTTTATATATATTTATTCATATTTTTCTAGTTTTCTTTTTCTCTTTTATTTTTCAGTTTTTTCCTTTTTTTAGTTTTTTTCTTTTTTAGTTTTTAGTTTTTTTTAGTTTTTTACCTTTTTTTAGTTTTTTTTTAGTTTTTTTAGTTTTTTAGCTTTTTTAGTTTTTTTATTAGATTTTATTTTTTTGTAGTTTTTGCCTTTTTTTATAAAACTACAAAAAAAAACTAAAAACTAATAAAAAAAGTAAAAAAGCTAAAAAACTAAAAAAACTAAAAAAACTAAAAAAATGTAAAAAACTAAAAAAAATAAAAAATAAAAAAAAACTAAAAAAAAGGAAAAAACTGAAAAATAAGCTAAAATAAAGGTAAAAACCAATAAAAAACTAAAAAAAAAAGGAAAAAACTAATAAATGACGACACTCAAAGAGAAAGCGACCAGGACAAAAAACTAAAAAAAAAGGCAAAAACTACAAAAAAACTAAAAACTAATAAAAAAAATAAAAAAGCTAAAAAACTAAAAAAACTAAAAAAAGGTAAAAAACTAAAAAAACTAAAAACTAAAAAAAAACTAAAAAAGGTAAAAACTAAAAGAACTAAAAAAGAAAAAAATAAATGACGACACTCAAAGAGAAAGCGACCAGGACAAAAGGAATGTTCGATTAGCAATCAACAAAGCACCGGGACACAGGGAGTATAAATGACGACCAGGACACAAGTAAAAAAAAAAAATTAACAAAACTAAAAAGAAGGTAAAAACTACAAAAAAACTAAAAAGAAAAAAAAAACTAAAAACTAATAAAAAAACTAAAAAATCTAAAAATCTAAATAAACTAAAAAAGAAAAAAAAAGGAAAAAAATAAAGGAGAAAAACAAAACTAAAAAACGAATGTATATACAGACCGGTACACCGGGATACAAATGACGACCGGGACACAGGGAATATAAATAACGACCGGGACACAGGGACACAACTACAACGGGGACACCGGGGGAAACAGGGGGATATAAATGACGACCGGGACAAAAAAACTAAAAAGAAATAAAAACTAAAAACTAATAAAAAAACTAAAAAATCTAAAAATCTAAATAAGCTAAAAAAGAAAAAAAAAGGAAAAAAATAAAGGAGAAAAACAAAACTAAAAAACGAATGTATATACAGACCGGGACACCGGGATACAAATGATGACCGGGACCCGGGACACAGGGAATATAAATGACGACCGGGACACAGGGACACAACTACAACGGGGACACCGGGGGAAACAGGGGGATAACCTGACAATCTATTTATATGCAAAGACAATGGGACAGCAAAGAATGTTGTATATTCGCAAGTTTTACGTAGTTAAAACCATATATATATATATATATATCTATATTCACAGGTGGGACATAGGGACACAACTACAATGGCGCGTAACTATTATGGCGCGTAACGACTTACGCGCGCGGGGGGGCTTGGGGGGGGGGGGGGGGCGCGAAGCGCCCCCACCAACTAGGTGTTGGGGTGGCGCGAAGCGCCACCCCAACAGCTAGTATATATATATATGTTTTTAACTACGTAAAACTTGCGAATATACAACATTCTTTGCTGTCCCATTGTCTGTGCATATAAATAGATTTTCAGGTTTACCGACTCTTGAACATGCAACATATAATGGTCCATGGGAAAACAATCCGTATTCAGATCTATACCTCATGATTCTAATGATTGCCCTTGAGCTTTGTTGATGGTGATTGCTAATCGACCATTCCCTGAGTCGCCATCGTCATTTATATATCCCCCTGTGCACCCCGGCGTCCCCTTTGTAGTTATGTCCCTGTGTCCCGGTCGTCATTTATATTCCCTGTGTCCCGGTCGTCATTTGTGTCCCGGTGTTCCAGTCTGTGATTTCTCTTTGAGTGTCCCAGGCGTCATTTATATTCCTTGTGTCCCGGTGTCCCGGTCGTCATTTATATCCCCCTGTGCCCCCCGGCGTCCCCATTGTAGTTGTGTCCCTGTGTCCCGGTCGTCATTTATATTCCCTGTGTCCCGGTCGTCATTTGTATCCCGGTGTCCCGGTCTGTATATACATTCGTTTTTTAGTTTTGTTTTTCTCCTTTATTTTTTTCCTTTTTTCTTTTTTTTCTTTTTTAGTTTATTTAGATTTTTAGATTTTTTAGTTTTTTTATTAGTTTTTAGTTTTTTTGTAGTTTTTACCATTTTTTTAGTTTTTTTAGTTTTTTTTTTTACTTATGTCCTGGTCGTCATTTATACTCCCTGTGTCCCGGTCGTCATTTGTGTCTCGGTGCTTTGTTGATTGCTAATTTATATTATATTTATATTTATATTTTTTATATTTATTAATATTTTTTTAGTTTTCTTTTTCTCTTATTTTTCAGTTTTTTCCTTTTTTTAGTTTTTTCTTTTTTAGTTTTTAGTTTTTTTTTTGTTTTTTACCTTTTTTAGTTTTTTTAGTTTTTTTAGTTTTTTTAGCTTTTTTAGTTTTTTTGTTAGTTTTTAGTTTTTTTTTTTTAGTTTTTGCCTTTTTTTAGTTTTTTCAGTTTTTTTTAGTTTTTAGTTTTTTACCTTTTTTTAGTTTTTTTTAGTTTTTTTTCTTTTTAGTTTTTTTGTAGTTTTTACCTTTTTTAGTTTTTTTTCTTCTTTTGTATTAGTGTGAAATAATTCAGACGTCATATGCGGACAAACACGACGTCACTCGACAGACAGACAGACAGACATAACCCACAAACAACTTCTTTTATATATATTTATTCATATTTTTTTAGTTTTCTTTTTCTCTTTTATTTTTCAGTTTTTTTCTTTTTTTTAGTTTTTTTCTTTTTTAGTTTTTAGTTTTTTTAGTTTTTTACCTTTTTTTAGTTTTTTTTTTAGTTTTTTTAGTTTTTTAGCTTTTTTATTTTTTTATTAGTTTTTATTTTTTTTTGTAGTTTTTGCCTTTTTTTATTTTTTTCAGTTTTTTTTTAGTTATTAGATTTTTACCTTTTTTTAGTTTTTTTAGTTTTTCAGCTTTTTTAGTTTTTTTTCTTTTTAGTTTTTTTTGTAGTTTTTACCTTTTTTAGTTTTTTTCTTCTTTTGTATTAGTGTGAAATAATTCAGACGTCATATGCGGACAAACATGACGTCACCTGATCCACAGATCCACACACAGACAACTTATTTTTATATATATAGATATATATTTAACTACGTAAAACTTGCGAATATACAACATTCTTCGCTGTCCTATTGTCGGTCCATATAAATAGATTGTCAGGTTTACCAACTCTTGAACATGCAACATAATAATTGTCCATGGGAAAACAATTCGTATTCATATCTATACCGCATTTTTCTAACGATTGCCCTTGAGCTTTGTTGATGGTGATTGCTAATCGAACATTCCCTGTGTCCCCGTCGTCATCTATATATCCCCCTGTGCCCCCGGCGTCCCCGTTGGAGTTGTATCCCTGTGTCCAGGTCGTCATTTATATTCCCTGTGTCCCGGTCGTCATTTGTGTCCCGGTATCCCAGTCTGTAATTTCTCTTAGAGTGTCCTGGTCGTCATTTATATAGATATATAGATACAGTTTCATTTCAGTTTTTTTTCTTTTTTAGTTTTTTCTTTTCTTATTTTTTTCTTTTTTAGTTTTTCTTTTTTAAGTTTCTTCTTTTTATTGATAATAAACCTCAAGATTTTGGGTATCTGTTTTAAGGTTTTCGAATTACCTTAATCTTTTGTCAAAATATATTGAAACATTTGTGGAATTCCCAGTTTTTTTAGTTTTTTCTTTTTTTTTAGCTGTTTAGGTTTTTTTTATTTTTTTTTCTTTTTAGTTTTTTACCTTTTTATTTTTTTTACATTTTTCCTTTTTAAGTTTTTTTCTTTTTTTAATTTTTTATTTAGTTTTTTTTAGTTTTTTCTTTTTAGTTTTGTTTTTAGTTTTTTACCATTTTTGTTTTTTCGAATTACTTTAACCTATTGTCAAAATATTTCGAAATATTTATGCAATTTCCAGTTTTTACATTCTAGTTTGTTTTCTTTTATATATATAGAAGATATAATCTGGCGTAACGGACAGACAACTTATTTTTATATATATTGTCAAAATATATTGAAATATTTGTGCAATTCCCAGTTTGTTTAGTTTTTTCTTTTTTTTTAGTTTTTTAGCTTTTTTAGTTTTTTTTTAGTTTTTTATCTTTTTTATTTTTTTTGTTTTTTCTTTTTGGGTTTTTTAGTTTTTTATTTTTTCAATTTTTAATTTTTTTTTAGTTTTTTCTTTTTAGTTTTTTTTTAGTTTTTTACCATTTTTCTTTTTTCGAATTACTTTAATCTATTGTCAAAATATTTCGAAATATTTATGCAATTTCCAGTTTTTACATTCTAGTTTGTTTTCTTTTATATATATAGAAAATATAATCTGGCGTAACGGACAGACAACTTATTTTTATATATATAGATTTATAATATATATAGATAAAAGTTTCTTCTTTAGTTTTTTTTTCTTTTTTAGTTTTTTCTTTTTTTTAGTTTTTTCTTTTTATTGATTTGTTTTCTTCAATCTGTCAATGTTCATTCTAACATTGACTCTTGGAAAAATCTTTACGTGCCAAGCATGCTAAAGCTCCAACAATTTATATTAACCCTCAAATTTGGGGTATCTGTTTTAAGGTTTTCGAATTACTTTAATCTATTGTCAAAATATATTGAAATATTTGTGCAATTCCCAGTTTTTTTTTAGTTTTTTTCTTTTTTTTTAGTTTTTTAGCTTTTTTTAGTTTTTTTTTTAGTTTTTTATCTTTTTTATTTTTTGCGTTTTTTTCTTTTTAGGTTTTTCTTTTTTTAATTTTTTTAATTTTTAATTTTTTAGTTTTTTTCCTTTTAGTTTCTTTTTAGTTTTTTACCATTTTTCTTTTTTCGAATTACTTTAATCTATTATCAAAATATTTCGAAATATTTATGCTATTTCCAGTTTTTACATTTTAGTTTGTTTTCTTTTATATATATAGAAGATATAATCTGGCGTAACGGACAGACAACTTATTTATATATATATATATATATATATATATATATATATATATATATATATATATATATATATATATATATATATATATATATATATATATATATATATATATATATATATATATATATATATATATCTATATATATAAAAATAAGTTGTCTGTCTGTCTGTGGATGGATCAGGTGACGTCACCTGAAAAAACTGGATCAGGTGACGTCAAAACTGAAAAAACTAAAAAAGGCAAAAACTACAAAAAAAACTAAAAACTAATAAAAAAAATAAAAAAGCTAAAAAACTAAAAAAACTAAAAAAAGGCAAAAACTACAAAAAAACTAAAAACTAATAAAAAAGCTAAAAAACTAAAAAAACTAAAAAAAGGCAAAAACTACAAAAAAACTAAAAACTAATAAAAAAAATAAAAAATCTAAAAAACTAAAAAAACTAAAAAAAGGTAAAAAACTAAAAAAACTAAAAACTAAAAAAAACTAAAAAAAAAGGAAAAAACTGAAAAATAAGCTAAAATAAAGGTAAAAACCAATAAAAAACTAAAAAAAACTGAAAAAACTAAAAAAAGGCAAAAACTACAAAAAAAAACTAAAAACTAATAAAAAAAGTAAAAAAGCTAAAAAACTAAAAAAACTAAAAAAAGGTAAAAAAACAAAAAAAATAAAAAATAAAAAAAAAACTAAAAAAAAGGAAAAAACTGAAAAACAAGCTAAAATAAAGGTAAAAACCAATAAAAAACTAAAAAGAAAAAAAGGAAAAAACTAAAAAAAAATTTCATCTAAAAAACTAAAAAAAACTAAAAAAGGTAAAAACTAAAAGAACTAAAAAAGAAAAAAATAAATGACGAAACTCAAAGAGAAAGCGACCAGGACAAAAGGAATGTTCGATTAGCAATCAACAAAGCACCGGGACACAGGGAGTATAAATGACGACCAGGACATAAGTAAAAAAAAAAAAAACTATCTATATATATAAAAATAAGTTGTCTGTGGATCTGTGGATCGTGGATCAGGTGACGTCACCTGAAAAAACTGGATCAGGTGACGTCAAAACTGAAAAAACTAAAAAAAGGCAAAAACTACAAAAAAAACTAAAAACTAATAAAAAAAATAAAAAAGCTAAAAAACTAAAAAAACTAAAAAAAGGAACTAAAAAAGAAAAAAAAAGGAAAAAAATAAAGGAGAAAAACAAAACTAAAAAACGAATGTATATACAGACCGGTACACCGGGATACAAATGACGACCGGGACACAGGGAATATAAATGACGACCGGGACACAGGGACACAACTACAACGGGGACACCGGGGGAAACAGGGGGATATAAATGACGACCGGGACAAAAAAACTAAAAAGAAAAAAAAACTAATAAAAAAACTAAAAAATCTAAAAATCTAAATAAGCTAAAAAAGAAAAAAAAAGGAAAAAAATAAAGGAGAAAAACAAAACTAAAAAACGAATGTATATACAGACCGGGATACAAATGACGACCGGGACACAGGGAATATAAATGACGACCGGTACACAGGGACACAACTACAACGGGGACACCGGGGGAAACAGGGGGATGTAAATGACGACCGGGACAGGGAATGGTCGATTAGCAATCACCATCAACAAAGCTCAAGGGCAATCATTAGAATCATGAGGTATAGATCTGAATACAGATTGTTTTCCCATGGACCATTATATGTTGCATGTTCAAGAGTCGGTAAACCTGACAATCTATTTATATGCAAAGACAATGGGACAGCAAAGAATGTTGTATATTCGCAAGTTTTACCTAGTTAAAACCATATATATATATATATATATATATATATATATATATATATATATATATATATATATATATATATATATCTATATTCACAGGTGGGACATAGGGACACAACTACAATGGCGCGTAACTATTATGGCGCGTAACGACTTACGCGCGCAGGGGGGCTTGGGGGGGCGCGAAGCGCCCCCACCAACTAGGTGTTGGGGTGGCGCGAAGCGCCACCCCAACAGCTAGTATATATATATATATATATATATATCTATCTATATAAAAATAAGTTGTCTGTCTGTCTGTGGATGGATCAGGTGACGTCACCTGAAAAACTGGATCAGGTGACGTCAAAACTGAAAAAACTAAAAAAAGGCAAAAACTACAAAAAAAACTAAAAACTAATAAAAAAAATAAAAAAGCTAAAAAACTAAAAAAACTAAAAAAAGGCAAAAACTACAAAAAAAACTAAAAACTAATAAAAAAGCTAAAAAACTAAAAAAACTAAAAAAAGGCAAAAACTACAAAAAAAACTAAAAACTAATAAAAAAAATAAAAAAGCTAAAAAACTAAAAAAACTAAAAAAAACTAAAAAAAGGTAAAAAACTAAAAAAAAAAAAAATAAATAAATAAAAAAAAGGAAAAAACTGAAAAATAAGCTAAAATAAAGGTAAAAACCAATAAAAAACTAAAAAGAAAAAAATGAAAAAACTAAAAAAAAATTTTCATCTAAAAAACTAAAAAAAACTAAAAAAGGTAAAAACTAAAAGAACTAAAAAAGAAAAAAATAAATGACGACACTCAAAGAGAAAGCGACCAGGACAAAAGGAATGTTCGATTAGCAATCAACAAAGCACCGGGACACAGGGAGTATAAATGACGACCAGGACATAAGTAAAAAAAAAAAACTATCTATATATATAAAAATAAGTTGTCTGTGGATCTGTGGATCGTGGATCAGGTGACGTCACCTGAAAAAACTGGATCAGGTGACGTCAAAACTGAAAAAACTAAAAAAAGGCAAAAACTACAAAAAAAACTAAAAACTAATAAAAAAAATAAAAAAGCTAAAAAACTAAAAAAACTAAAAAAAGGCAAAAACTACAAAAAAAACTAAAAACTAATAAAAAAGCTAAAAAACTAAAAAAACTAAAAAAAAGGCAAAAACTACAAAAAAACTAAAAACTAATAAAAAAAATAAAAAAGCTAAAAAACTAAAAAAACTAAAAAAACTAAAAAAAGGTAAAAAACTAAAAAAACTAAAAACTAAAAAAAAACTAAAAAAAAGTAAAAAACTGAAAAATAAGCTAAAATAAAGGTAAAAACCAATAAAAAACTAAAAAAAAAAACTGAAAAAACTAAAAAAAGGCAAAAACTACAAAAAAACTAAAAACTAATAAAAAAAGTAAAAAAGCTAAAAAACTAAAAAAACTAAAAAAACTAAAAAAAGGTAAAAAACTAAAAAAAATAAAAAATAAAAAAAAACTAAAAAAAAGGAAAAAACTGAAAAATAAGCTAACATAAAGGTAAAAACCAATAAAAAACTAAAAAGAAAAAAAGGAAAAAACTAAAAAAAATTTTCATCTAAAAAACTAAAAAAGGTAAAAACTAAAAGAACTAAAAAAGAAAAAAATAAATGACGACACTCAAAGAGAAAGCGACCAGGACAAAAGGAATGTTCGATTAGCAATCAACAAAGCACCGGGACACAGGGAGTATAAATGACGACCAGGACATAAGTAAAAAAAAAATTAACAAAACTAAAAAGAAGGTAAAAACTACAAAAAAACTAAAAAGAAAAAAAAACTAAAAACTAATAAAAAAACTAAAAAATCTAAAAATCTAAATAAACTAGGCTGATAGAGAAAGAAAGAACAGAAAGCGTGCCGAGGAACTACCAGAGCAACGCGAAACTAGACTTGCTCCTAAAGGAGAAAGTGAAAAAAGAAGGCATGCCGAGGAACTACCAGAGCAACATGAAACCAGACTTGCTGCTAAAAGAGAAAGTAAAAAAAGAAGGTGTGCCGAAGGAAAGCCATTGAAGACTTTCCTTACTGGAACTACGTCAGAATCTAAGCGTTTTTTTGTCAAAAATCAGAAAATATAACTCATGTTTCCAAATGACGTCGTTTGGAGCCCAAATCGAAAATCCAGATCAATTTATGTCTACTTTCAAAGTAAAAGGGCAAATTTATCATAGAGTAGGGTCCCTTCTACCATTCTCAGGCGAGAATCATAAATTTTTACAATTGTACTTCATCAGTGATAGAAATTCTAAATTGAATGCACGTTGCGAAATTTCTCCCAAAGTTGAAAGGACAATCGTTTCCCAATTGCAACATCTTTTCCACGAAAATAATAATTTAGTGCGTCAGTTCAAAACAGCCATCGATTTGATGCCTACTGATACGCATATAATTGTTATTTCCGCTGACAAAACGCCTCCTGGCCAACATGTGCGTAGATACAATGCTCCAACTATCGACGAAGTGGCAATCGTTATGGTCGGTGATCAGTTTTTACCTCGAGATATTATTCTTCATAAGCGAAACGCTCAGTTGTTAAGAATTGCTGAAACTCATCGATGCTACGATGCCCTACAATATCCTATCATTTTTTGGGATGGAGCCGACGGCTATCACTTTAATATTAAATTGATGAATCCAGCCACTAACAAAGAAATGAATAAGAAATGCAGTGCAATGCATTATTATTCCTATAGACTAATGATTCGGCAGGATGAAGAAAATTATATTTTAAAATGCCGTGAATTGTTTCACCAATATGTCGTTGATATGTATGCTAAAATTGAATCAGAACGTTTGCTATATATCCGCCTGAATCAGACCAAGCTCTGCTCTGAACAATACATTCATTTGCGAGATGCAGTTGTAAATGACGGTAATACCACAAACGTGGGAAGATTAACAATTTTACCTTCGTCATATGCTGGCAGTCCCCGTCATATGCATGAATATGCTCAAGATGCTATTGCGTATGTTCGTCTCTATGGTCATCCAGATTTATTTATTACATTTACATGTAATCAATCTTGGGACGAGATACAGCAGCTTTTACTTCAAGGACAATCGCCGGTTCATAGACATGACATTACGGCCCGTGTCTTCCGGCAAAAGTTGAAATCACTGATAAACTACATAGTAAAACTTGAAGTGTTTGGGTCAGTGCGATGTTAGTTGTACTCAGTGGAATGGCAAAAACGAGGTTTTCCACATGTACATATACTAATCTGGCTACATAAAAAAATTACTTCGAACGAAATTGATGATGTGATTTCCGCTGAAATACCTGATGAAAATGTCGATAAGGGGTTACATGATATTATTGTAAAAAATATGATACATGGACCTTGCGGTGCACTGAACGAAAATTCACCATGCATGGCCAAAGGAAGGTGCACAAAGCAATATCCTCAACTTTTAGTATCCAACACAATTACTGGCAATGATGGTTACCCACAATATAGAAGAAGATCTACTGAAGATGGCGGTAAAACAGCAAAAATAAAGAAGCGTAACGGTACCACCATCGAAGTAGATAAGCAGTGGGTTGTTCCATATTCCCCGTTATTATCAAAAACATTTAATGCACACATAAACGTTGAATACTGTAACTCCGTAAAGGCAACCAAATACATATGTAAATACGTCAACAAAGGCAGTGACATGGCAGTTTTTGGCTTGCAGCCCGAAATCAAAGATATCGACGAAATCGTACAATATCAGGCTGGAAGATACATAAGCAGTACTGAAGCTGTTTGGCGAATTCTTTCATTTCCGATACATGAATGTAGTCCAGCTGTTGTTCACTTAGCGGTACATTTACAGAATGGTCAACGTGTTTATTTCTCGGAAACCAACGTGCAACAAAGAGCCCTGAATCCACCGGATACAAAGTTAACCGCTTTCTTTTCGCTTTGCAAAAATGATTCTTTTGCAAAAAAACTGCTGTATACTGAAGTGCCTTCGTATTACACGTGGAATACTAAAAATAAAGTATTTGAACTTCAAAAACAGGGTAAGTCAGTCGACGGCCAACCTACCATCTTCAAAGATACCACGATAGGAAGACTCTACACCGTTCACCCCAATCAACATGAATGCTTCTTTCTACGCCTGCTTTTGGTGAATGTACCCGGTCTGACATCCTTTGAGTATTTGAGAACTGTAAACGGTACTATACATGACACTTACCGTAGTGCATGCCAAGCTCTGAATTTATTGGAGAAACAATCTATTTATATGCAGCGACAATTTGACAGCGAAGAATGTTGTATATTCGCAAGTTTTACGCAGTTAATTTGTATTGTATCTATCTATATAAAAACGAGTTGTGTGTATGCATTATGTTTGTTTGTAAAAAGAGCGTTTGCATATGACGTCATTATTAGTACATAAGGCTTTGAATATGCACAGACAATGGGAAAGCCAAGAATGTTGTATATTCGCAAGTTTTACGTAGTTTGAAACACATATATAAATCTATCTATATTCACAGGTGGGACACAGGGACACAACTACAATGGCGCGTAACTAATATGGCGCTTAACGACTTACGCGCGCGGGGGGGCTTGGGGGGTTGCGAAGCGCCCCACCAACTAGGTGTTGGGCTTTACAACAGGTCATCATACCCATGGTGTAACACCCCCTGGGCCCACACTATACATGGCCTAGCGTAAGACAAAAACAACTCCCATATCATCTGTGTCCTCTAGTATGTTTCGAGCTCTTCTAGAGAGTAAACAGCTTGGAAAAGCCGTCTTTCAGTCATAGTTGGTTGCGAATGAAACCCGTATTCTTAGAGCCATCTTGAAACATAAGGATAAGACTGGGTCACTGTCATCCAGTAAATATGTATTTCTCGACCCATCGTATATTAAATCAATAAATAATTTTATGATTAAATTGTCTTCCAAAGGCAGGCAACTAACAAAGCGTAAAAGTGAATCATTAACAAAAAAAGGGTGTTCAAATTATTTAGGATCATCAAAATATTCAGAAAGCTTCTTGGTACAAATCGACGTGACGTTATTTCAAGTATCGGTATCGACGATTCGGCAATCGATTTGAAAATCAATATTTCTTCTCAACGATATCATAACCGATTTTCGTTCATTTTTATCAGTTTACTTGTCAAAGATAAGGCCAAAAACAAGAGAAGTTACTTTTTTAAGACCAATAAAAAATTTGCACACAGAAGTACGTTTACTTCGCGGTAAAATTGGCGAACAATAAATGAGATTAAATCAAATTAAACGCTTTTTCTGCATGTACTAACGACATAATATTTTAATGATAGCGTATTCTAATGGTTTTGTGACTAATGCTGGGCAACGATGGAGAGAGTATGCAGTCACTGGATTGCATTTTTGATGGAGTATCAATAAACGAAACAATTCTTTCCATTTTTGAAGTTCACTTAAATTGTCCAACTCCTTGTATCTTACTTACCCTCTTTTTAATTTCTACTTATTATCATTATTCTTTGGATGAACTTGTTTTGTCACATCTTGACAATCACCTTTTAGTAAGGTGACTAACCACTCCTTATCTCATTAAGCATTGTTGTCTCCACAAAATTCTTGTTTGTTGCATGGGTTGTCTACCTACACATCAGATGAATATCTACTAATCAAGAGTGCCGAGAAACTATCAAGTAACTAATGACTTCAAACATAGCTTTAACTTTTTTTCCAACTTTATTAAAAAGCGTAAACTTACAACTGATTTACGAAACAAGGTAGAAAACTGGAAGTCTTGGATAAAAGCAGTGACAATTGACATATAAGACGCATGACTTACCCACATACTGACGAATAGACTTGATCAGAACTGAAAAGAAAAAAAATACATTAATTACACACAAAAATTGCGTTTCTTATAAAAAATTGTTTCTTCTACAATTGAAGAATGAATGGATGGTTTATTCATGGTCCGTTATAAAAATACGTATAGAACTGCAGCACAAGCGAATACTCAAAATGAAACAAAACAAAACTTCTAAGACCATGGGTGTAGGGTGTGGACATAAACAATTTTTCTTACTGTGGCAACTATCTTACTACTCCACAATATGCATCACAATTTATCATTAAAACATCTCCATTCTTGTGACAGTTTACCATTAAAATTTACTGTACTAGTTACAGCGGCAATACGTGGATTACATTATTACTATTAGACACAAACGAGTTTCGAGTCCAGGGTGAGAGAGGAAGGAGATATTTTGAAAAACAGTAACAGCATGACCTTATTCGCTTAATGTCTGCGCGAGTAAAAATCCTCCAAAACGGGACAACAAACGGTAAGTACGGCAGAGCAATAGCGTTAAATTATCTTGCAAGCATTAGGCGATTAAATCGTTTTTTTTCAAGCAATGCTCCTTAAAGCAGCTGACATTTGCTTCTTGATATTCGCAAGAAGCAAGGGTCCTATTTGCTCGAATGGATCTGCCTTTAGGCAAACCTAGGTAAGTCAACAAAGCACTGGATGTGATGGCCGCATCCGCAAGCATAACACACATATCCGAGTAATCTCTCCAATTAAACTAGACGACTTCCAATTTGCTAGCATTGAAACCTAGTCCTATTTTAGCATATTCCTTTCTCAGATTCATAAAGTTCTCTTCTAGACGAGCACCAGTGCGGCTATCATACAATCTCCGTAACAGATTATACTTCCGTCGACACTCGTAACTAAACAGGCTGGCAAAACTTGACATTGAGGTTCTATTACCGCGTTATCCTACGGATAACGGGCCACAACTGAAACGTCTCTGATTCCCTTATACACTGGGAGCGGAATAAATACACCAGGGATAACAGGAATTTAAATTCTACCAAGGATTTATGTTATGTCCGAACTTACCGAGACTGAGAAGTAGTCTGAAATGAAACTGGTCGCGTGAACACGCGCTTGGGCAGCAGTCATCCTTTCTGACGCTGGCGCAGTCTTAATTATATGTCAACAAAATTCACAGTTGTGAATTTTAGCAACGTGACAATTCTTTCTGATGAAATCCAGATCTTTATAGACAAACAGAACCACGTTCGTAAGGGACACAGATTGGTCAACCAGATTTCAGTTAAAGTCATCAATAATTAACTTCTGCTTCGTTGGCCTACTATTCAAGCATTCAGAGAGTTTACTACATTCCTGAGCAAATCGTTTTCCGACTGCTCAGCCCTGTAATCAAACTTTAGCTTCAGCCAAAGATTACCAGTTCTAATAATTGAGAAAGAGAAACGGACAGAAAGCAAAATATTTACGCAAGAATATGGATTCATAACCATGTATAAAGAAAAATAATATTATTTTAGTGTAAACATTGAAAAATTATCCAGTAGAATTATTAAAGCATTTGTTCTCGAATACAATGATCTGACAACCAGGAAAAGTCCACAAAAACTGCAAGGTCACCTAGATGCTTAGACATGGCTTGTATCACTTTGTTAAGGGTTTTCTTCTTTTTCGTCTCTTTTAATCAAAATCCTAAATAAAAGTTAACTAAAGAGCTCATTTTCACTGGCGATTTAGAAAGATCAAAGCCACAGACCAATAACAAGCTTTGGGACTCGGGCACATACTATTTCAAAAATGCAGACAAACACTAAAAAATAGAAGAAATTATTAAATTATATTTTTAAATTTCCAACTCTATTCCAGTTTTAATTTTTAGTGATAAATTTTCAACACCACAAGTTTACATGTCGATTAGTACCCATAGTCCGAGCAGAGTTAGCACTCAGCCGAGGTATTATTCACGCCATCAAAATACAAGGTATTTACCGTTTTCACCTAAAAGGTATCATATATGGAAATAGTTGTGAATTTCGAGCTCTCTTGTCGAAACATACGATTAACGAAGTAGAAAAGCTCCGCAAGACCCTGCAACTGAAATGTCAGTTCGACACCCTTTGCGTCGGCAATGGCTCTGGACAATCTCTATCCAAAACAATTTTCAGATACTTCGTATTAAGTAGTCACGCAGTAGGGGGCACTTAGTAAGGAACAACCAATATCATAATAATAAATGTCAAACAAACTACAAAAAAATTAGAGAGAAGCCAGATGTGAGCCGGAGATTTAGTTTGTTCGCTTTTGAGCTTATTCAATGACAGGAATCTAAACAGAGAGGTTTTATTTATCAATTAACCATGAGGATCTGACCTTTTAACTCAGTATAACTAATAAAATAAAAATACAACAACGGGCAAAACTATTAACTAAAATTTGAGGAATTGAAAAAAAAGTAATATATTCGTATTTTTATACCAATAAAAACCCCAAACCTCTGAGATTTCATCAATACCTACTAGATATACATTTTTAATACAACTTTCTCGCTTTCTTAATTAGAGGTTTCACTTATTATGTACTTTCACTTAATTTTAAATAGAAACAGAAAGGCAGTGTGGTTTAATAAATTATTTACGTCGATGATACAGTTTATTATATATTGTTATGTGCACCTTTATCCCTCGGATAGAGTAATATGATGTATAGTACATAGATCCCACAAAACTTCTTGATAGACGACAGAGGAAGGGCAAAAGTACCAAACGTTAAATGTCTTTTTTTCTTTCTATAAAATCACGGAGATAAAATTTAATTATTTAGAAATGACACCTCACAGAGATACAAACAAATATTTTAGAATACTTACTCGTTTTAAAAATTCCTCGGCACATATTCTAGCACGTGCATTCACAGCCAATTTCATTTCGGATATTTCTTTGTCTATCTCCTCCATAAAGTGGATTACAAAGTCCACAAGCTTATGTTTATACATAGCCTCTGTATGGAAATTTGTAATTAAAAAACTGATGTCGTATCCCTATATAAAAAAAGAAATTTTAAAAAGTGACAGGACTAGGCACGTACACGGGAATTCATTTTATGAGCCCATATTTAACACTAAGAAACAACGTGTGATCTAGGAAAGACCGGAATCATAATATTTCATATGAGAGGCTTGGATACGTCACGATAAGTTATTTATATATATTTTGGCTTTTTTAAAGAAAATCCGAGCATTGTGGGTGGATTGGATCCAGCACATGTAATATGAAAATCGGAATAAAAATGCAAACAGGCAAATCATATGAAAAAAAAAATGATTGATAAAATCTTGAGAGTCTGGACTGCCTTCCCCCTCTCTAGGACCTAAATAGCTGGATCAAACATTTTTTGCAGGCTAAAAGCTGCGGCAATAAAGGAAACTTTTGAATTCGTAGTATTCTTAGCTATACCCCGGGGGGGGGCATTTAAGGTTTATATAGAAAGGGTGATCGTATAAACTTCGGAGGGGGCTCATTAGATTACTAATCAGAAGTCTAAGTTCCCTTTTTGAGATTTAGAGTGATCGAAGGGTGGGTACTCCACCACCCACCCACCCCAAACCTCGTATTTTCCCGAAATGCATCAGATAGAAATATTGAGATGGCCATTTGTTGTAGAAGAAACTTCGAAAACAGCTCATTCAGTTGGAAATTGAATGGGCCAGTGCCATTTTTAATAGTCGAAAGTGATTGGAGGGGAATAAACCCCCCCTCCCACGTTTACTATTAATAAATAATAAAAAAAATTTGAAACTATGTCTTTGAGGATGACAACTCCCACACAGTTCTCAGGGCAAGAGTTGTATTTTATGCCCTGGGGGCATAAAAGCTATATATAGAAAAGGTAATCGTATAAACTTCGGTGGGGACTCACTGGATTCGTACTCAGAAGTTCTAGCGCCCTTTTAAAGATATAGAGTGATCAGAGGGTGGATCGTATTTTCCCAAAATGCATCTTATAAAAAAATTTCTGATGGCCATTTGTTGTCGTAGAAACTAAACACTCCCACACCCACCATTTCCCTAAACACATCCAATCAAAATTTTGAGACAGCCATTTTGTTCGACGTAATTGAAAGGACCAGAAATTATGTCTTTGAGGACGACAACCCCACCCCCCAGCCCTAAGGGCAAGGTAAGATATGCCCTGAGGACATATACGGTATATGTTTTTGACAACCCCCATACCTTCTCAAGACAAGAACATAATTTGCACTTTGCTGATAAAAAACATGTCTGTGGATTGTAAGTTTAGTATACATATACTGATATATATTCCTTAAAGTTATAATAATTTTAAATCTATTGAAGTTTAAAAAGTTAAAACATTTTAAACGTTCATCGATTTAAATCATACAATAAATAGCCAAGTTAAACTCTAAACGAGTAAAAATTAACATGAATAGGGCTGACAACCCCCATGCCCTCTCTAGACCGGAGCATAATTTGCACTTTACTGAAAAAAAAACATTTAAAGTGTTTTCACTTTGGTTTTATTTGTTTAAAATATTTTTTCTAGGTATATGAAGTCATTCCCCTCGCGCTCCAATTACAGCACGAGTGTCTGGTGCCCTTTTTGAGAGTAACTATAGATTGGAGGGTAACCAGCTCTTCTCTCAAGCCCATTCAGTTTCTAAACGCATCCAGTCAAAATTTTTAGGCAGCCATTTTGTTCAGCATAGTAGAACAGTCTCGCAACTATGTCTTTAGGAATATCAGGCATGTCAACCCTCCACAATTATGCAATTGGCACATTTTGCTTTAAAATAAATCAAAAGGCATTGTCTTTATGGTTGCAGATAAGACATCTCGGAAGTATATCGAGAAGGACTAGGGGTCTTAAGTTGAAACTTTTTGGGAGACTACTATTACTACTTCTGATCTTACAATTTAAATAAATAAAAAAAAAGAGTGTAAGCGTATCCAGCTTTTCAAAGAGCATAAATAGAATCTTTTGAGAGTGATATTAAGTTTTATTTTTCAGGATATTTTCAGAAGCTATAAAATTAAATTCAAAAACATTGTTTGTGTCACGATTAAAAATTGTTGAAAAGTCTCCCTAACTTACAAATAGCAATCCATACTTTCAATTCTTATTGAAGAAAACTGCAAAGATATACAATAATTTTTTTTTGAAAGACTATTTCAATAAAAAACAAACAGAAATGAATTTAGAAAACTTTTTCCACAAGACAAGTTTTTCAAAGAACAGCAAAGAGCTCCATTAAATCAAGAATGAGCAAAAGTAAAGTCAAATAATCCTCCAAGCCTACAATCACAAATCACTAGCAATAAACAAATTAATCTCCAAACCAACAGAAATTAAAATAATTAGCCAAGTCAAACTCAAAACGAGCAAAAATTAACATGAGTAGGGCTGAAGACCCCTATGCCTTCTCAAGGCCAGAACAAAAGTTGCACTTTACTAAAAACAAAATGCGCTTAACATGTTTTCACCTTTCTTACTTTTAAAAATGAAAAATTATCCAAACCTTAAAGAAAAAATGGCAGTATATGTCAATTAAACTGACAATCCATGGTCATTTGTTTGTTGTTGTTTTTTTAGTGTAAGTGTCAACATTTATGACTATGTCTTCTCAAGACCAGAACACAATTTGCACTTTACTAAAAACAAAATATGTTTGAAATGTTTTCACCTTTCTTACTTTTATATATAAAAAACTTTCAAAATGTTAAGGAAGAAATGTCAGTATATGTTAATTAAACTGACAATCCACAATCATTTATTTGTTTGTTGTTTTTTTTTTCAGTAAAGCACAAATTTTCTTGTCATTTGCGTTGGTCTTACCGTTTACCCACTCCTCTATTCCCCTTGATAATAGCTTCCAGATGTAAAAACAAAAGTTGAGCAACTTTTTTTTTTATGTAGAGTTTTAAAACTTGTAATTCTATATTTTTATATTATTTTGAAACTTAAAGGCAGTACAATCTTAGAAAATAAGTAAAATAATACAGATAAATAACATATATATATATATATATATATATATATATATATATATATATATATATATATATATATTATATATATGTGTGCATAAACAATATCTCATTGATAATTAAATAAAATAAAGTAGATATTTCGATATCTTGATCCTCGGTGCATTTTTTTTTCCTGTGAGAACACATCTATGTCAGCACAGGATTAAAGAAAACAGACATGACTGAGCGCAGTTGTGATTACCTCAATAGGTTTTCTTCTCAGTATGACAAAATTTTCTGCTCTCATCATCATAAACCTCATAAATTTGTGGCACAAAATTTTTTCTATCTCGTCAGCTTGCTTAATACCAATACTTATCCGTACAGAGTTGATTGACGGCTCAATTAAGACCTTTTCTTTCTCATTTCGGCTAATAACGACTGGTTTAAGTAATAATTCTTCACTGGTCCTACAAATAAAATTTAGCAATTATCTAATTAAGAAACTAAAAATAAAATAACTAAAACATAAAATACACCTATAGGCATCTAAAAGTTCCTTTGAAGTTGGGAAACGTACTTTCGGATAGTAAGCTCTCTGTATTCGTCAGAATAAAGCAAGGAGCTTTCACATCACCAATTATATGCAACAACGCATCTCTTCCTGTGCAGATTGACCTACTTGTTAGTTGTATTTCAAAAGAGATGGATACATCAGTGGTTTGTTAAGTGGACAATCTGTTAAATATGTGCTGGTCAATAGCTAGTCTTCAACAGAGTTTTGATAACCTGATAGATATCTACAAATAGGACCAAGTATGAATGCTGCAAAGTCCCAAGTCCTCTTCTTTAATTTACACGGTAGTTCAATTCAATTTATTTTCAAAATGGGCAGCAGACAAGCCGAATATTCGTTTAGTCAATAATGCCCGATAGTGCCTGTCTAGGTAATAGTGAGGTGGCATCCACCACTGTACTAACATCTTTAGGTCTCCTGATTGGGTCTCTAATTAAGAGGACACAAAAGCTTTTGCTTCAAAATACTGAACACAAAGTTAGAATTGCTTATGCTAGTGTAGTTACATTGCAGCTTAATCTATAACGGAAAGCTATTTCTCGAATATATAAGTCTGGCTCTCCCATATATTCTATATTTTACCCCATTTTGGGACACTTTTACTGAATCTCTTAGGCGAGTGTTATGAAAGTGATATTTTAAATACGCGAAGTTTTTGGTTCAGGCCCCTTGGTGGTTCAAGAATAGTTAACCATTTTAGTCTTGTGGAACTGGTTCAGGCTGTGGATGAACAGTTTCAAATAACCATGAATAACCATAAAACTGAATAACCATTCCTCTTCTTGCCCATGGAAGGCTGCACTATTTTAGATTTGGTATTATTAGTAATTTATGTATGTCTTTATGACATACATATTTTTTTTTCTTTCTTTCATTGTACTCTGTCGTTTTCTTTTTCTTTTTTTTTATAGATGGGTAATAAAGAACATTCATTCATTCAATGTTTTACAAAATAAAAGGTGCAGACAAAATGAGTTATGGAAATGACATTATATATGTACAAAATAGAGCATCCAAATTCTTTGGTACAATACAACAACTACACAAAACATATTCTTTCTGATTCTCTTCTACCCACCCAAACTAACAACTAAAATGAGAGACAAGGGAATAAGAAGCATTGACAATAAAACATAAAACTTCACAACTTTTTTTGAAACAACCTTCATTGCATCGATACAAACTTTTATATTCGTTATTTGACTATAAAACTTTTGATTCCAAAAAGTCCTCTCAATTGAGGTGGTGGCCCCCCTCCTCTATTTTCTTCAGGAGAGATATATCCCTCCCCCCGGCCGTTTCTGCTAGTGAATACTTTTCTTCAATAAATGGAAAATATGATTATTTGACTATACAGATTAATCAACTGAACATGTTAATCCATGAGCAGATAGATATAAATTTTTAAATTATCTGTATTTACACCAGTTAACTGCTATTCTATATTTACAGAATCATCAAATCAGACGACCCCCTCCCCCTGAATAAGAAAAATAACCGAAAATATCTACAGTCTTGAAATTTACAATGGGGAGGATGGTGGGGCCTCGAAATAA